>NC_073339.2:36871250-37175000 GCF_027580225.2 Misgurnus anguillicaudatus
AAAACATCAAAGAGAGCAAAAAATGCTAAATATTTAGCAGAATTATCTAGAGACATGCAGCTGGACCAAAAAAGTAACTTTTTGAGTTGGACATTCTTTAAATGGCAATGCTTTTTAAATGTATACATACATAATTAGTGAAAAAGTTACAATGATAACGGCACCTGAACTTTTGTAACCATCAGAAAGTTCATCAGAATCCTCATCAGAAGTTTTGTACCGTGTCTGTTCTGACCGGAGCATAAATACTGAAGTCTGAACTCTGCTGTTGTTTCTTCTTGGGTCGTTTCTGTCTTCTGGTTTTTACATCCAAGGAAGCATAACACACCTCTTCACCATCACCCTGAAATATACACAGAATTACATTAGAAACATATTCTCATTCTGAATCAATTCTGTTAAGTGTTTTGTTTATATAATAAGACATTTTTTTAAATTATGCATAACATATTTGGCAACTTTCACTAGCAAGTCAGTGCCTTTGGTGTCTGTAATCTTCAATGAGGTAGGAAAACATGAGCCTGTTTGTGATGTTCATACCTCAGAAGTGTTTCTACTTTTCATTTTTTCCTTGTGATCAGTTCCACTATCTGAAATGAATAGTTAAAATAAGAAAAACACCTCTTTCATAAAAATTGGTTTATGCAAAAAACATGACTAGCAAAAGCTATTATTCCACATAATAAATTAAAAAAAGATAACAAGGAAAAAAGTATAAATAGTACCTGTAGTTTTCCTCTGACAGAAGCCATACACACAGATGAAGCAGAGAAGAAAACACACAACACAAACACTGACCAGCAGCATCCAGCAGTGGAAACAGTCTGATACAGGAGGAGGAGAGACGGTGGTGAAGGATCCAGAAGACACTTCTTCAAAATGAAAAATAAAGATAAACATCTAAATAAAACAAAGAATTATTTGTATTGTAAACATTTTTTTTCTCTGAGAAAGGTAAACTTTACAAGAATGACACATGCCAATTTACAAGTAAAATTTACAAAGAACATTAGAAAATCTGTTAAAAGTGCTTTCTTACCAGCAAGAGAAAGACGTGTTGTTTGGTTTCCATAATAGTACACATCAGATGAGTATATAATGCCCTTTTCATCTTTATTTACCGTTTTCTCATATTCAGCACAATAGTAGATTCCCAGATCAGAGACTGTGATGTTAGTAATATGTAGATCAAATGAATGAATGTTGGGGTTTTTAAGAAAACTGAAACGTTGGGAAGCATCTTTGTAAAAATTTGTATAAGCTATTATGAGAGAGGGTTGATGTTCATGAGAGCAGTTTCTTATCCAGACAATGATGTAACCATGAGTAAAAGGACGGTCGCAGTGAAGAGTGATGTTGTCTCCTGGTCTGACCTTCATCTCAACTTCTTCTCCATAGATTATTGTCTGACTGAACAATAAAACATCTAAAGCAGATAAAAAGGTAAAAGTGCAATTTTGTCACCAATACAAAACATTTTTTTTTTTACTTTATATTTCTATTTCTGTTAACACAATAGCTTTCTAACAATATTAAAATAAATCACAGATGAAAAATATATATAATTTGTCTTACATATAAGTGGAGCAACTCTTGATGTCTCCATCTCAGCGAGTGAGTGTGAATAACTGACTCTGATGATGCAGATATCAGCTCTCATCTGATTGGTTCACGCCAATGGAAAATTAAACTGAGTTGGACATTTAAAGTGTGAGACGTTTATCAGCCAATCAGCAGTGTCCTTATGAACAGTTTCGTACTGTTTGGCTGTGTTCTGCTTTTTATTGGTTCATAAAAGTGGACTTCACTCTTAAAACCAGCAGATAGACATGAATGACAAAATTAGACTTTTCTTTATGAATGATATGTTTAACATATTTGATTCTAACATGTGTATAAGAATAAAAATGTCAAAAAAATTATTCCTATTTAAAAAGAAACTGGTCCGTTAAGTCAAAGTTAATCTCGGGGACTATAATGAATAAGTCTTTTTGTTTTGTTATGTCTCTCAGAAAAAGGTACAAAAGCTGTCACTGTACCCTTTTAAAAAGTACACCTTTGTTTCTAAAGGGTGCATATTAGTACCTCAAAAGTGCATCTACGTACACCTAAATGGTACATATCCGTATCTTTAAAAAGGGTACTGTCCCAGTGATTGCTTTTAGTAGACATTTTTTCTGACAGTGTACTAATACAAATTTATATGAAACTACAAAGCTGCGCTGCAACAAAATCTAAGCATTCAAAACAGGAAACCCACAAACATTTTATTTAGACCACTTACGAATCTCAACACATTTAGTGTTGTATCACCTCATCAATTTCTCACCTCATATCTCTTAGTCGATCAGAGGCCACCAATGTTTCCATTAGCCTTTGTGGGTTTAGGTGTTTGTTTGAGTGTATGTATTTTACTGGGGCAGTTTAAAATGCTTAAAATAGTTATGCGGTTTATTTTATTCTTTTATTTAGTTGACTCTTTGTTCATTTTATATATTATTTTACATTATAATGTTTATATAGTAATATAGGCAGATCTTTGTTTGAAACATGTCATAAAGAATTAAAATAAACATAATATTATAGCACAACTATAGTTCACATGAACATTTTTCCAGGTGTAAAAAAAATTCACATCAATACCATTCACAGATGATATCTGTACACATCATACTCAACCTCAGTCTAATACTGAGAATTACTGACTTAACTACAGACTAAACAAATATACATCATGTAAGGATCTGAGATCAGTGGCAATATTTAATATTATTTGGAAGAGTACTTTATATTGTATATACTATATTTTTTCGCCTCTGTGACTGTCACTTGGCATTGACCACTGTGATGAAATTCTGTCAATGCTACAGTATGTAGAAATTTAAGATAATGTATTTCAGCTATATAAGCTAAAAGTCATTTGAATGTACATTTTCAAATATATATTTAAATGCGCTAATGTATCATTCAGGAAGTATAACCACTTACTACAAATGTGTGCTTGTATTTTACATTGGCGGCTGTCCAGGATGCTAATTTTCTACTGATCCTCTAAACAAGAGTTTCCAACAGGGGTCGCCAAACTCTCTTAGGTGTCATTAAGCCTTCTTGATTTTAGGTGTTAACAGATGCCAAATGATAAATAACTGTAAGTAAATAAGCAAAAAACAAGAGGCATTAAGTGCTGCTTATCTTGTAATTGTCTGTGTACACATTTGTCAGAAGCTGTGCAAACTTGCAAAAAATTAAACTTTCTGTACTTTGGCATGCTAATAGTAATGCATATTTTATATTAGCATTAAGTACTTAAGAATCAAATTTCATTTGTTAAACCTTGTGTTTACTTCTGTCCTAAAGTAAACAACAATGTGTACTGTATGAGAAATGTGTTGCTTTGAGTCTGGGTGTAAACCTATTGCTTATAACCACAAAATCTTCCATTGCATTTTTGTCCACTAAACAAGCATTCTCTAACACCTACTTGTGCAAAACAAACACAAGGTTGTGGTTTCCTATTTCAAGATGTCTAAATTGTCTCTCAAGAATTACAAACTTGTCCGATCTTACCGGCAGGGCCGGCCCAGGCTTTGATGGTGCCCTAGGCACATTTTGAAATAAACTGTAAAACTATTACTGTATTTCAGTATTATGCTTTAAATACTAATGTACACTGTAAATTCTAATGTAAAGAATAATTCTAATACACTGTAAATTCTTTAATTCTGTTAACGTATTTAAAAAAATTAATAAACATCAATGAGTGACATTATGCTTACCTGTATATTTCTCTGTTTGATGCTACCTGCCTTTTACACCTTATTTACACCACAAGTATCTATTTTTATTCATTTAGTGTAATTGACCAATGCCAAGCTTATATTAGTCCAAAATGACATGACATGTTCCTAGGCACCCGCCAATCTTGTCTATGCCACAGGCTGGCCTGGGATACTGATAGATGTATGCCCTAAAAGGTTTACATTGTTTGTGTTATAAATAGTACCAGCTAAAGGTCGCGTTAACCAAACATTTTCAGTCTACGACAGATTATTTTTAGTAGTGACAGAAATATCTGAAACTAATCTGTCATATCTATATCTTTTTAAAAGGGTACCGTCCCACTGTCAGTTTTGTACCTTTTTCTGACAGCGCACCACTATAGATTTGTATGAAACCGCAAAGTAGCGTTGCAACAAAATCTAAACATGCAAACAGGAAACCCACAAGCCTTTCATTCAGACCACTTACAAAGCTTGTCACATTGACTCTTATCAAGTCTTCAAACTCTCACCCCACATCTTAAATTATCATTGGGCACCAAGAATAAATGTTTCCATTAGCCTTTGTGTGGCTTTGGGTGTTGACTTGAGTGTATGTATGTGTCTTCTTGTTAAACATCAGTACACAAATTATTGAGCATATTAAGGCCTCCCTCTTTTATTAGAACTACAACTAAAAAACGTATATTTTTAAATACATTTTTTAAGGTTACGGGTCAGGTTCAGATTAAAGGAATGGGATAGAATATACAGTTTGTACAAAATAAGAGTCATTATGTGAATGGAAAGTCACCATAAAACAGTGTGTGTGTGTGTCTGTGTGTGTGTGTGTGTGTGTGTGTGTGTGTGTGTGTGTGTGTGTGTGTGTGTGTGTGTGTGTGTGTGTGTGTGTGTGCGTGTGTGCGTGTGTGCGTGTGTGCGTGTGTGCGTGCGTGCGTGCGTGCGTGCGTGCGTGCGTGCGTGCGTGTGTGTGTGTGTGTGTGCGTGCGTGCGTGTGTGTGTGTCTGTGTGTGTGTGTGTCTGTGTGTGTGTGTGTGTGTGTGTGTGTGTGCGTGCGTGTGTGCGTGTGTGTGTGTGTGTGCGTGTCAGGCACGGATTAACGCACGGGCCTACTGGGCACTTGCCCAGGGCACTTGGCCACCAGGGGGCCCTGTCAAATTTACTGTGTCTATTCTTTTCAAATAAATATTTTAATTTTATTTTCAGTACAATTGTGTTAAATATTGAGGGTAATGTGATTTTTTTTTTTGCAGTTGCAAAGTATTAACTAGTAAATAAATCAAATAAATAATTTAAATGTATTGCTGCGCTGTTGATAGGGACATCTAGAGGCGAGTAAGAAGCATTGCGTAATATAAAAGTCACGTGTAGAAGACGGTTACTCAAAAACTAAAACAAAAATTAGTTTAAACCACAACCAAGTGGTTCAATGATAAGAAAGCATAAAAAGGACAGCTTTTCCTCACCCTGCCAGTCAGCAACTGTGAAGGAGAACGTTCATTTTCTCCAATTGCAAGCAAGAGTAAAAACTAACTAAGAAGCAAAATGTGTCAAGGACGTCTAAATTCACTGCCTTTAATGGCCATTGAATGCGATCTTGTGAGGGAACTGGATTTTGATGATGTTGTGGAAGTGTTTTCTTTGAGGAAATCGAGAAAGATACCCCTCAGCTAAAGTTGAAAAATATTCAACTTTGGTAAAAGCTCCGCTCATCAATGTCAGTTCTAAAGCGGCCGACCAATCACAGTGGAGGAGGGGGCTGGACAAGTATCACAGCAACCAACCATCTCACAGCTGACGTATCAGAGCTACCAAAGCGCTTAGCTGAAGAAAGCTGGCAATCGGCTTTGTCCAGGCATTTTCAGACGCGTTTAAAAGTTTTGGTGTACACAACCCCTAAAAGTTTTGGTGTGTCCAGTCCCACAAAGCTTTTATGCCCGCGACCGGCGCATGTTTTTAATCGATTGCAATGGAAACTCGTCGCTTTTCAAATAAGCAAGCAGCTAGCGGGTTTTTCCGAGCTGAAAACCGGCGCTCTCGTGTTTTTTTCGCGCTGAGCGCCGAGAGGTCAAAATATTCAACTTTGAGTGAAAGGCTCTGCTCGTCAATGTCTGTTCTCACACGGCCGTCCAATTACAGTGGAGGAGGGGCGGGACATTACCACAGCAACCAACCTGCTCACAGCTGAAGAAGTATCACAGCTACCAAGCGCTCAGCTGAAGAAACAGCTGGCATTCGGCATCCTCAAGGCGTTTTCAGCCGCGTTTAAAAGTTTTGGTGTGTCCAGCACCTAAATGCTTGTGGTGGAGAACGACAGTTACACATGAAATGTAATGAAATGTCTACTAAATGTAGAAATGTTAAATATTTATGGAATTTTCTCCTGTGATATGATTTGGAGAGGTCAGAATCTTTTTGATGTTGTACAGTATGTTGTATGTTGACAGATACTGGTGAGATATAAAAAAAATTGTGGTGTGAAAGTACAGAATATTGTGTGCATTCTCTCCCCGCGTATTAGTGCCATTGTTAATCCTGTAAAATGGGACATACAGGCAGAGGCGAACCAACACTTGAGCCCTGTGCATACAAGTGCAACGCTGTTGCCCAAAAAATTAGTAAAGGGGGCCTTTGAGACATCAGTGCCCAGGGCACATCATCGCCATAATCCGTCCCTGGTGCGTGTGTGTGCGTTCGTGATCTCACAGCAGATCGTCAGCTCCGTGCTTTCCAAATGCACTTAAACGCCCATAAGTGGCAGAAGATGATACTGTTGAGCGCTTTCTAAAATGCACTGCGCAAGCGCAAAACATAATTGAATCTTAATGACACATTTTAGCATACTTTTCATTAGTACACTACTAACCTAATCCTAATATAAGCATTAACAATAAACATAACTCTTCTGAGACTAAAACTCTCCTCTTCACTTCACCCTTCACTGCCCATCCATTCAAATGAACTTCACAAGGTATCACTGCGTCTTAAAAATTAAATGTTGTTTAATAGGATCTATCGTCCAAGAAATCACAGATTTTTAGTATTTTACTTTAGGCGCTGTCCAATGTGCTGAATTGTTTACAGATCCTCTTCACAAGAGTTTCCAACAGGGGTCGCCAAAACACAACAAAACTGATCAAAGTTTTTTGAAATGGTTTATATATATATATATATTTTTTTTTTTGTTAAAAATGAATCTTCTGCTGAAGTAAATGAGCTTGGCTGTAGTGACAGTGTCAGTTAATATAATACACTTAATTTAAAGTTCACTTAAAATCAGAAAAAAATTGGCCACAATATCATTGTTGCTAGTAAAGAGGATCATTTCATTTCAAAACAGAACAAATAAATATCCATGGATGTCATGAACAGTTCTCCCAAGTCGTGATTTTTTATTTCTTTTGCTCTGTTTTGTGATGCTGGCTTTCTGATAATTTTCCATTTTCACTAATTTCTTAACAAAAAATTTGTTTTATGTGTATTAAGTTGATTGAGAATATACCCTTTGGGCAATTTTAAAGATTACGTAGAATTTGTGATAAACAAATTCACATCTCACACACATACAATGTATGTAACATGTAAAGCAGCTAGCACATCCAGAAAGGAAATCTTCTCCAGCTGACTGACATTGACATTGTCTGTGTTTGACTACTTTGTTGTTAAACTGAAAGAATGTCTGAATCCACTCATATGGAAATATAAATTAACACAGCAGGGTTGAAAAAACATCACTGCATTTCCAAATGAAGGTCAAGTGTTTATTTTCTTATATTTTTGGTATACATGTATGTGTAGATTTAAACTGAATATGATATTAATTAATCTCATTGTTCATATACTGTAGTGTGAAGGCCACAAACCATTTTAATTTGTGATATTTTAATAGCATCTTAGCTCTATTAAAGATAAAAGTCTCGAGTGGATTTCAGGTATAGCACAATGAAATATATGTGCTATCATTTGTTCTCTTGGCTATGGGGTGCTTGTAGATACTGTATTTTAAGCACTATTAAAGATATGAAAGACTTTTTATGTGTTACAGTATGTGCAATATTGTGAAAATATTATTATTGAATAGATAAAAAATGCATGAATTGTAAATTCTTGTGACTCACATAACTAATTGTATTTTTGATGCGTTTTACTGTTATTGTAATAACAACACTGTTATATAAAAGGAATACTAAAAAGTAACGGTACATTCACACGGGGCGAAAGCGTTAACACTTGATGGAAGGCGCATGTCTGAAGCATGGCCAAAAGGTAAAAAAATATTTGTTTCTGTTTTTCGACGATGTGAACAAAGATGGGCCAAGTTGAGGAGTGATTTAGCTGAAACTGCAACAAAGTCGTTGTTTATTTACTCTACTGCTGGTCTTCTCAAAACAAGTTGCTGTTTCTTTTTCGTTTGTGGGTTAATCTGGCCAAACTGCTTCTTCATCCTTACACCGTCGCAGCTATACGCACAATATAATAAGCCCTTTAAACTCCACATTTTCAAAACAGTTAACGCACATGCCTAAACAGTGGCACTCGTGGTCAAAATGACACATTCTGTTTGCAAAAGGCTGTGCCAAAACATTTGAAATATGCAACAAAAGCTAAATTTGCCTTCAAACAACACAACTTGCACACAAGTATATGAGCTCTTTCAGTCAAGCATTACAAAGTGGACAACAAAATACAAAATACTCAGTGCGAATCAGTGCACCATTGCCTGTCCGTGTAGCCTATTGCCAGTGCCATTTGTTGTATTTCTATATAGGCTGTGTCAAAGTTGCCTTTTTACAAAGAATTGTATCCAGAATAGGAAATGCTTTGATGCATTTTTTAATTGTTTTTATGACAATCATTTTTTTTCAATACTGTAAATATTACAAAGAATACATCTAAACCAAAACACAGTAAAATCTATTGGAGTAGCTATAAGACAGCCACTATTGATACCCAGTCTCTTCTGTCTTGACGATGGGCCACATGGCCTCATCCACATCACATTTATTAATTGAGATTAATATCCTCTCTTGCAATGCCCCTTAGGGAAAAATCTTCATTCATGCCTTATCCGACCTTGACATTACTCTGCATCTTTTTCTTGGGCAGCAGCAGTCATTGCAAGGGCATTTGCTCATAAGGATGGTGATCATAAACCTTCCACCTTCAAGCACTAAAGAACTCCTTTATCGGATTCAAAAATGGGGAATATGCTGGGAGGAACAGCATTATCATATGAGGGTGTACCCCATAGCATTTATTGACAAGGCAAGAGTGGTGGAAACCTTAGACCTCCTCCATCCATGTTGGCAAAGAACACCACAGACGTGGCATCTTTTTTTATAAGGCCTGCCGTGCAGACTGATTGCTATTTGAAGACTTATGTGAAGGAGTGTCAAACATGTGCTTCAGTGAGTTCATACTGATCTAGGTAGTTTCTTATAGATGGTTTCTGTTTGGTTATCATAGCTAAAACAATGGAGTTTGGACTGCTGAATAACATCCGTGTTAACTGTTTTGCAAAAGGGTGGGGAAAATGTGTCAATCCAATGAGAAAGAGTTAACACATGTGCAAGACGTGTCTTCTGCTCTGCTGTGATAGTGATGATGAAAACTGTCTGGATCCTAGTTTCTTTAACCAGGTCAAAGCAATGAAGAAAAACTGTAAGTTCACTTAAAAATTAAAATTCTGTCATTGTTTACTCACCTTCATGTTGTTCGAAACATGAATGAGTTTTTTTATTCTGTTGAATAGAAAATGATGATAAATGATGGTAAACAAGCACACAGAAGTCAGTGAGTATCATCAACTGTGGTCTTACCATCATTTATCAAAATATCTATCTTTTAATCTTTTGTTCAACAACATGGCATGTGCTGATACTATCACACTCTAAAAAAAGGATGTGTTGTCCTTATCTAGACACAAGATGTGTTATTGTAACACATTTGTTTTAAAAGTGGAAAGAGTGTACGGGAAAACTGCCGACACAGTATGCGTCTCAAATGTACCACAAACTGACCACATAAACAAGCACTAACACCTTCACACATTTCATGTCCGTTTCAGTCTCATACAGTTTGTGCTGAAGTTGAGTGGAAACTTTTGTGGTTAAGATATAATGACGACTGAAAGACCTTTCTACCAAAAAACTGTCTCTGATGAGCATTTCAAGACGATTTTTATTTAAGATGAAAACTTTTGTACACATCTGTACTAAAGAAACAAATGCATGAGTTTTATCAATTGTTTTTGTTATTTGGTCCATCTACTGTAACATTAATCTAACATTGAGCTATACTAAGCAGGCCCAGAATGCTCACATCTCTTAAAAAACGCCCAGTCCTTTATTTAAGAGAAATGTAAATACATAACTATAAACCACAACACACAGGAAACCCAAACATCCTGTTATTTTCAGGCCATCATTGTGCATGATTAGCTTTAACAAAAGGCCTGAGACACATACAAAACAACATTATAATTGTATTTTCATTCTTGACCATATTTTATCTCTGTATTGAGAGATGGCCGGAAGCCACGGCCCACCATGCTTAACATTCAGTGAAAGACAATGAACATCAAAGAAAGCCGAAAGTGCAATATATTGGTGCAGAATTACCGGTATGTAAAGACACAGTGGACCAAATAGGTGATGTTTCACTATTCTTTAAATTGCAATGCTTTTTCAGATGTAGACATAAAAAAATAGTGAAAAAGTTACAATGATAACGGCACCTGAACTTTTGTAACCATCAGTAAGTTCATCTTAATCCTCATCAGAAGTTTTGTACTGTGTCTGTTCTGACTGGAGTATAAATACTGACGTCAGGACTCTGCTGTTGTTTCTTCTTGGGTCGTTTCTGTCTTCTGGTTTTTACATCCAAGGAAGCATAACACACCTCTTCACCATCAATACCCTGAAATATACACCAAATTATTTTAGAAACAAATTATCATTCTGAATCAATTCTGTTAAGTGTTTCTACAATTAGACATTTTTGTACTATGCATAACATTCTTGGCAACTTCCACTAGCAAGTCAGAGCCTTCCTTGCCTGTATTATTCAATGAGGTAGGAAAACATGAGCAGGATTGTGATGTTCATACCTCAGAAGTGTTTCTACTTTTGATCTTTTCCTTGTGATCATTTCCACCATCTGAAATGATTTGTTAAAATGAGAACACCACTTCTTTCAAAACAATTAGTTAATGCAAATATGAACATGACTTGCAAATTTGCCGAAAGTCAAAATGATATCAAGGAATGTATGAATAGATACCTGTAGTTTTCCTCTGACAGAGGCAGTAGACACAGATGAAGCAGAGCAGAAAACACACAACACAAACACTGACCAGCAGCATCCAGCAGAGAAAACAGTTTGATACAGGAGGAGGAGGAGAGACGGTGGTGAAGGGTCTAGAAGACACTTGATAAAAAAAAAGACAAACATCTTGCTTACCAAATGTTGTAAACAAATGTTTTTCTATGACAAAGGTAAACTTAACAAGTATAATATATGCAAATAATAATAATAATAATTAAAAATGACAAATAACATCAGAAAATCTGCCAAAGGTGCTTTCTTACCAGCAAGAGAAAGTTGCGTTGTTCTGTTTCCGTAATAGTACACATCAGATGAGTATATAATGCCTTTATCATTTACCTTTTTCTCATATTCAGCACAGTAGTAAAGTCCCAGATCAGAGACTGTAATGTTAGTAATATGTAGATCAAAAGAATTAATGTTGGGGTTTTTAAGAAAGCTATAACGTTGGAAGGTATCTTCATACATTATTGTATGATCTATTATGAGAGAGGGTTGATGTTCATGAGAGCAGTTTCTTATCCATACAATGTAACTACGATTTACAGGACGGTCGCATTGAAGAGTGATGTTGTCTCCTGGTCTGACCTTCATCTCGACGACTTCTCCAGAGATTATTGTCTGACTGAACAATAAAACATCTACAAAAGCAGGAAGAATATAAATGATCTTTTGTCATACCAATTCAAAACTAGTTTTATATATATTTCTTTAAGACAATAGCTTTCTTTCAACATTAAAATAAATTATTTGAAAAGCAGTTGAAAAAATATAAATGGTCTTACATATAAGTGCGCAAACAGTAACTCTTGATGTCTCCATCTCAGCGAGTGAATGTGAATAACTGACTCTGATGATGCAGATATCAGCTCACATCTGATTGGTTCACGTCAATGGAAAACTAAACTGCGTTGAACATTTGAAGTGTGAGAGGTTTATAAGCCAATCAGCAGTGTCCTTATGAACAGTTTCGTTCTGTTTGGCTGCGTTTCTGCGTTTTTATTGGTTCATAAAACTAGACATCACTTAGTCTTAAAACCTGCAGACACACGAAAGACAACATTTAACTTTTGATATGTTTAACATCACTGTATATTTTGATTTGATGTGTACAAGCATAAAAATGTCAAAAGGCCTGTCACATGTTTTCTTCCAGTTTAAAAAGAAATTGGTCCGCTAAGTCAACGTTAATCTGGAGTACCAAAATGAATGAGTTTCTTTGTTTTGTTTTGTTATGTCATTTACTATTAGAAAAAGGTACAAAAGCTGTCACTGTAACCTTTCAAAAAGTACACCTCTGTATCTAAAAGGTGAGAATAAGGCCCTGAAAAGTACATATTGGTGCCTCTTACAGTGCACCAATAGAAATTTGTGTGAGACTGCAGAGCGGTGCTGCAACAAAATCTTAGCATGTCAAAACAGGAAACCCACAAATATTTCATTGAGACCACTTAGAGCTCAACACTTTGCTTTGGTGTTGTGTCACATCATCAATTTCTTACCTCATATCTCTTAGTCAATCAAAGGCCACCAAGAATACATTTTTCCATTAGCCTTTTTGGGTTTGGGTGTTAGTTTGAGTGTATGTATTTCTCTGGGGCAGTTTAAAATGCTTAAAATAGGTTCATTGTTTATATTATATTATATTTAAGCAATATCGCTCGAGTAGGAGTGTGATATAGCTCTATATCATCACGGCTGTGATTAAGCCAGAGGCACGAGGCCGTACGCCGAGTGCCGGAGGCAATCACAGCCGTGATGATATAGAGCTATATCACACGACTCCGAGAGCGATATTGCTTTTATACAACAGTTCGACGGCACACGTTTGAAAAACGAAAACTAGAAAACAACAACGGAGTTATTTTAAAAGCCTCTTTGTTTGAGAACTACTTCTTCCGCCACGGATTTGAGAGCGGCCAGAATGACAGGAAACACTTTCGGCTGCTTTGAAGCTCATAACAACTCAATGGACGGAAAAGCCGTTTCTTTATATTACCGTTTCTTGGTCACAAAGTGTAGTTTTAAGATTAGTTCAGTCGAGAATGTATATGTATTATATTTAAATCTGCAGTCGATTAGTAAAGATAGCGCCTGCTTGAACGTTTGCTTAGTGAGATTCGGTACGAATGAGAACCAAAGCATGAGCGGACGTCAGTGTTCACTCGACCCGCTGACCACTGCCCTCTCTGGGCTACATCTCTGACAGGGATTCCCTGGCTCTCATGTTGGCCTTGTTTGTTTATGATCGTCAAAATGAGATCAAATCAGCAGTATTTGGTGTCATGATCAAACTATTACTTGTTTTTTATTCATATTTAGTGTCTTTTGTGTTGTTATTGTTTTGGCGCGAGGTAAAAGTTAATAAAACTATACTTGTATAACGTTACTATTGCTTTCTCATGTATTCTTAACGCGATACGAGCACTCGATTATTATTATTAAACTTTGTTCTTGTCAGTACTATATAAAACGTTTTTTTATAAGCAGAGAGATGTTTTTGCATGCTGCTTATATACCAGTGGCGATATCTCATAACATGTTTTAATAGTCACGTCCCGATATAGTAAATGATCAATGTCCACATTTAAAAGCTGCGGTGCTTACCTGCAGTTCCACGGTGTTTTCGCGTTCTGATAAGAGATATAGCTCCAGAAAAAAATGAGTGTTTATATTCCTCTTTCCAAGGGTTAATCGTCCACACGATGTGACAAGACATTTCTCCCATTAACTTTAACGTAACATCCAAGAGCGCTGATCTTTGACGGAATAATAACTTCCGATTGGGGATTCACAGACTGATTTATGAGCTAGTAAAATAATGAGTCACACGGAGAGTGATTCAAAACAGGGCGTCTGCTTCTTCTTCTTCTTCTTCTTTTCGTTTAATGGCTGCTCACTCCTTGGGAGTATTACTGCCACCTACTGTATACCTTGCGCATATGTGTAATGGATCAGGGCGTCTGTTTTTTTCCATTCAGAGATGAGCCTGCTTAGGACCTCCATTTACTGGGTGGCGGAATGATACGAAAGGTGAAGCGGTTACAGTGCCGTTATCAGCACAATATCGCATAGCTCTTAGCCAATCAGATTCGAGAACCAGAAAGAACTGTTGTATAATATATTATATTATATTATATTATAATATATTATATTATATTATATTATATTATATTATATTATATTGTATCGTATCATATCATATCATATCATATCATATCATATCATATCATATCATATCATATCATATCATATCATATCATATCATATCATATCATATCATATCATATCATATTATACTTAGATTAAGGCAGGTCTTTGTTTGAAACATGTCGTAAAATGATTATAAACATGATATTTTTGCACAACTAGTACACATTAACATTTCAGGAGTAAAAAGAATTTACATCAACACCCATCCACAGGGGCAAACTTACCCTTTAGGTGCGGAATCCTTGGCCTGAAGGGGCACTGTCCTGCAGACTTTTGTTTCAACCCTAATTAACACACCTGAAAAATCGAATCAAAGTCTTCATGATTACTTGGAAATGAAATGCGGGTGTGTTTGATTAGGGTTGGGACTTAATTCTGCAGGACAGTGGCCATCCAGAACCCATGGTTCCCCATCCCTGCTTTAGGCAAAGGTTGGCAATTGCCCTGCGCCTCGAGCTACCAAAGGGCCCCAAAACGCAGGGATGTACTTGGTGAGCTGCCACTTTTTGCCCCTGGTAATCATCATGATTCCCAGAAGCCTATCTAAATTTTGTTTATTTGTGTAGTCTACTTAATCATTATTATATTAATAAATCATTTTTAGCATATTTCCATAAAAAGTTTTAACGTTATTATTACATCTGCACGAATTCACCCCCCAATTATAGTTTAGTGGATCATTCCATGCATTTCCGCCTATGCGCGTGTAGCACAACACTGAGGGGCAGTTTCCCAGACATGACTGTTAAGACTAGTCCCAGACTAAGTCAAATGTTTGTTTTGTCTTGATTGAAAACAACTTGCAGTGACATACTGTATCTTAAGTGCCAGTTTTGTGTCTCAATATGCACACCAGTATAAATTATGCTTTTAAGAATAACTTAAATATCCTAATTTAACCAAGGCCTAGTCCTGGTTTAAGCTAATCCATGTCCGGGAAACCACTCCTGTTAGTTTAAGCAAGCACAGCTGCCGCAAGTGAGTGTGTACATTAACAACGTCAAAGAACAAGATGTGTACATTAACTAATGACATCTGTAGTTAATTTATATAAGTTTACATGATGTAATGAAGGAACAATACATGATCCTTTACCATCCACTGTATTAAAGTGTTCTTGTCCACTTGATCTCCAGTGATAGAGTTCTTAACACCCATGAATGCATTCTCTAAAAACCATATTATGTTTTCTCTCATCATATTATATTCATTTGAATACAAAGTATTTTTAATTTAAAATATATTTATTTGTGATAACAAGCAAAATTAACAACAATTAGATAGTTTAGCTCATAGCTAAAGTGTAAGCGACACTAAGCTAACGTTTAAAATGTGTACTATATAATGTATACAATGTTAACAAACGAGCTGCCAAACCTCCCTTCGTGATTCATGATCGCCGTCTCTCCCTGTCTTTATGAAACCAAAACATTTGTTATTTTTGATGAGGTATTTGTTCCAGAGTTCATTTTAGCCACTAGTCAGACCATTAAACAAACAGACACCGAAAGTTAAGTTCAGACCAGATGCATAACTGTGACAATGCACGTGCATCCGATAAAACCGTCTACACCCATATTTTTTATACAATGTGGTACTGCAGTAAGGTAAGTATAAAATCCAATCATAGTATTCAAACATTGTGTGTGTGTGTGTGTGTGTGTGTGTGTGTGCGTGCTTGTGTGTGCAGAGGCGGCCAAGCCACTAACGACACTTGCAATTGCAAAGGGCTCCGTGGCCACCAGAGGGCCCCCTAGAGTCACTGCTGGCTAGTGGTTGAAAAAAATCATACATCAAAAGTAACATAAAATAAATTAAAAGAAATTGACCTACAGCGCTCTTTATCAGGCATCATGCTAAGCACAGTTGTTATTTATTTTGTTCTTTATTATGGCGAGTTCCCCGCTAATCTTGACGCTGACTGACCCTATGATGTCACTCATCACCTGATCATTGTCTGTCAGACTAGAGCCTTGTTCGACAGCCAGATGACATCAAAGTATCGCGAGAGCTTGCCGAAAATGAATTCTTGATTAATTCTCGCGGTACTTTGACGTCATCCGCTGTCGATTCTTGCGGCGCCGCAACAAAGGTGAACTGTTCATTACTGGAAAAGGCTACTTAGTAAGTGTTGGGATGTAATCCAAGTCTAGTGGTAATATAAATTAGTTTTTGTGTGAAATATAAACAGCTCACAGTACAAATAATTCAACACCAATACAAAAGTTTAAAGCCTTTAATTAAAAGGAATTAAAGGAATTCATAATTCATTAAAAATATGAATGTCATAAGTCAAGAACAAGTTGAAAAACACATCTCGCGCTGATCACCGGTGATCGGTTCTGTGCAGATTTTGCTAATCTCAAACAAGCCTATTAACTTTATGCTATTCACTTAAGGGATAGTATATAGTGAGGCGGTTGTTATAGCGAATAGCTTGTTTGTGGTGTTTTAGATATTATTGTTAATTTTGTTTATTTTAAAATTTTCAACATTTAAGCATTCTATTTCATTTAAATTATATATAGGCTGTTGTTTGTGCCTCTTAAACTCTGGTGTCAATTAAAAATGTTTCTTTGATGGTGAGTGAAATTCACTTTATCAGTCTTTTTATTCAGCAAGTTCATCAGTGTGTGTTCGACATCAAACATGGAACTCAAATCAAGAACTCAAGGGGGCAGTTTCCCTGACAGGAATTAAACTAGTCCTAAAGTCCTGTCCAAACTGCTAGCACTGACATACCTTAAAATACACCAACCAGTGCCCTTTGTTTTGCCTCAAAAATCCTGGCTTAAAATAATCCCTGTCCGGGACCACCCCAAGGTCTTTTATTGTCATTCTGTAGGCTACATGTTGCCACATAAGAACGAAATGCGTACTCAGGACCAGCAGCATAAAAAAGATCATTAACATACAGTATACATAGAATAATTAAAACATAATTTAATAGACACATTTTAAAAAATAATAACATAGTAGACACAATATGTACATTAGTTATAAGGTAGTCATTGCTTTTCTTTAGGCCTTACTTAAAATGGTCAAAGTGGCCCCTGACCAAATTTTGCTTAGGGCCCCCAAAGGTCTAGAGCCGGCTCTGTGTGTGTGTGTCCTCAACCTTATGGGGTGCTGAAACTTGGATAACCTACCGTTAAACTGGCTATACAGTTTACTGTGCATGCTCATACATGAGCAAACATAACTCTAATGTTATCCTAATAACCTTGCAATTATATTCATATACATATAACTCTACTTTTGAATATAAGCATATAACGTAAACAAACCTTACCCTAATGCGACTAAAATTCCCTTCATTTAAATGGATTGTGATTCGGCACAGCAGGGCAGATTTTTGTTGTAGTTTCATCTCAGTCCACTAGAGTGCAGACCAGAAGTTTAGAGCAGAGACAAAATATTTCTGATGCTATGATAGTGTATGGCTGTACAAAAGTGCTTAACTCTCATGTTTAATGGCTTTTGTTGTCAAATTTGACAGACAGCTATGAAAGTAGGCTAATTCACTGCATTTCGGTCCACCCCTTAAAATGTAAGCTACCTGAATACACTTACAATTATGTTGTTGGTTAGCAAGATTGATACAGTATGTAGAAATCCTCAGAAATGTAAGATAATTTATTTTTAGGTATATAAGCAAAAATCATTTGAATGTACATTTTAAATATATTTTATGTGTGCTAATGTATCATTCAGGAAGTATAACTCCTTACTACAAATGTGCGCTTGTATTTAACATTGAGGGCTGATTTTATACTGATCCTACACACAAGAGTTTCCAACAGGGGTCGCCAAAACTCTCTTAGGTGTAACCAAGCCTTCTTGATTTTAGGTGGTAACAGATTATGATTATACTCATCTACGCCAAAAGATAAATAACTATAAGCAAAAAAAAAGTGTTGCTTATCTTGTAATTGCCTGTGTACACATTTGAAAGATGCTGTGCAAACTTGCAAAAGATTAAACTTTTTCCAAAATAGTGCATTGGCCAAAATGTTTTACTTATAAATGCAGGAAAAGTTTCTGGTAAATATTAATTGGACTGTACTTTGGCGTGCTAATAATAATAAATATTTCTTAATAATTTATCTTTTTTATATTAGAATTACTTACTTAAGAAACAAATTTCATTTGTTAAACCTTATGTCGACTTCTGCTCTAAAGTATACAACAATGTGTACTGTATGAGAAATGTGTTGCTTTGAGTCTGGGTGTAAACCTATTGCTTATAACCACAAAATCTTCCATTGCATTTGTGTCCACTAAATAAGCATTAGCTACTAGTGCACAAGAACAAACAAAGGTTGTGGTTTCCTGTTTCAAGATGAATTATCTCTCAAAACTACAACTTGTCTGATGTAACAGGCTTTGATGGTGCCCTAGGCGAGTTTTAAAATAAATTGTAAAACTGTACTACTGTATTTGAATATTACACTGTAAATACGAATGAACATTGTAAATTCTAATGTAAAATCTAATTGTTATATACTGGTAATTCTTTCATTCTGTTAGCGTATTTCAAAATAGTACATAAACATCAATGACTGACATTACTCTTACCTGTATATTTCTCTGATTAATGCTGCCTGCCCTTTATACCTTGAAAACTATAAGTTTCTATTTTCATTGATTGAAAAAGAGAGTAAAAAAAAGTTGAGAGTGTTTACTTTGACAAATAAGCGAGGGCCATTCAGTCATTTTGCGCCCTAGGCACCCACCTATGTCACGGGCCAGCCCGGGTTACAGGTAGATGTATGCCTTAAAAGGTTTACGTTGTCTGTATTAGACATAAATAGTGTCAGGCAGAGGTTGCGTTACCCGAAAATGCTCAGTCTATGAGGAATTATTGGTAGTGACAGAAAAATCAAAAAACTATTTGTAATTTTGACACATTACACTTGCAACTTTTAAATGTAATTTCCAGCCCTGTCCAATTGATGGCAAGTGCGTATTTGACTAAATGCACTGTGAACTGATAGGATTTAGAAAAATAAGCATTTTATTTAGAAATGGATCTCGCAGCAGACTAACAGTTGGAGGGGGGGGGGGTAAGCGGATGCTCCAGTTCAAGCCGTCTAGTTGATCTCATCAGAGAATGATCGACAGAAGAGGGCAGTTGTATTTTTCAGATTTGTTTTATAGTTTAGGAATTGTCAGTTTTGATTTATAGAGACTTTAAAACTGCAACAAGAAGTCATCTGTCCAAGGTTATGACCCAAAATCCAATGAAATCAGAGATAGAGGCCAGTGTCATACAGAATGTCAAACTTTTGTACACTTGCTTAAAAAATGGATGCAAAAATGATGCACTATATTTTTAAGTAAATCCAGCCTTTATTTTTTTCAGTGTAAGAGAGTCAGACTCTTATTAGCTTATATGTGGTTTTGTGTGTTGGTTAGAATACATGCAAATGCAAGAATGACAGCTTGCTCAGTGCGGTTTCTGCTGCACTTCAACCCAGTTGTTGTTTTGTTTAAACTGTTAATCTCCACTATTACATGAACAATAACGACAAAGTTTATGTGCTATACAACTTGATGTTATTTGGTATTTAGGTTCTGAATGTCACTGATATATGGGCATAATGGTCATTGTGTGTGTGCTTATCCTAAAACACCTTTAAAAAATAAAACAAACATCATCCTGGTCTTCAGAAAGTTTATTCAAACAGCTTTGTCTTCATCTCGTCAAATATTATTTCTAATATTATTAAAATAAAATTTATAACCTTTAGTTTTAAATTTCTACCTAAATGTGGTTCATGTATAATTAATCAAGTTCATAATTGAGATAGCTGAATACAAATCAAGTGCAGTTAGCAGTTTCTGCTTGCGAAAGCTGAGTTTGCATAAACTGAACAGAGAGATTCACATCTTTTCACGGTGATGGCAGGAGTCTATAAGTGACTTCAGAATGATGGCAGAACTTTCCAGTCTTACTCATCTCACATTGATGTTTTTCTGTTGGATCCATCTGAAGTAAGTAACAGATACATTTGTTTAACCATACTTGACATTTTGACATGATATAGTTGTAAGGTTAATGGTAATGATAGAATTACCTTCATAACATTTACTGTGAGCATCTTTTCACTCTCAAGACCTAAAACAACCACAAAGTGTGAAAATACGGTGCAGTGAGAAAATCTACAATGTAAATCTGAAACAGAAACTTTTACGTTTGCTTTGTGTAAAATAAATATGTGTATATGTAAGATAAACTTAAATATATTATTTAATCTATCACAATTAATTTTATGTTCACCTTTATATGTTTTATTATACTGTATGTCTACATATTGTAGCATTGGAAAGGTGCATGAAATAAACTATCCTCCAACTCATACAATTGCTTTGATCTTTTGTCCATTCCCCCAAATACGACCAAAAGATGCGTTTACTAAATTAGCGCCTCTACCGGTAGCAAGTGAAACTTAATATATTAGGGTATGAAATTATATATATTGAGGTATAATTTTGCAATGATGGTATGTACTGGGATATGATTTTCAATTTAAACCGCCAGGATTAATCAATTTTTATTACACTGTGCAGGCATTTAGGGAAAATAACCTATCGATTTATTTATTATCTGATATAAAACACAGCATACAAAATAGTCACCACTTTTTAAAAAAAGTACTTAAAATATTCCAAGTGCACCGAGGTAAAACAATCGATTTTATGAAGAAAAGACGCAAAAGTCATCACAATCCACTGTAAATATCAGTATCCGTTCAAAAATTACGGAACACCGGAGGTAGAAATATTTGTTAAGACGATGCATGTACAGACGATATAACGTTTGTACACATTATTGTGCCTAAAGACGTAATTTTGTGTACAGATGTCGAAACATTGGTCTATGCAAATATGAACATGACTAAATTTGTCAAAGGCTATTAGTCCACATAATAAAGTAAAAATGATGGCAAAGAAACAAATTGTATAAATAAGTACCTGTAGTTTTCCTCTGACAGAACCAGAACACACCGATGAAGCAGAGAAGAAAACACACAACACAAACACTGACCAGCAGCGTCCAGCACAGAAAACAGTCTGATACAGGAGGAGGAGGAGAGACGGTGGTGAAGGGTCCAGAAGACACTGTTTCTAAAAAAAAAAAAAAAAGGCAACCATCATGATAAAATATATAATTTTTTTGTCTACAATATTTTTCCCTGAGAAAGGTAAACTTTACACACATGCAAAATTACAAGTAAAAATTACAAATAACATCAGGAAATCTGTCAAAAGTGCTTTCCTACCAGCAAGAGAAAGACGTGTTTTTTGGTTTCCATGATGGTACACATAAGATGAGTATATCATGCCATTTTCATCTTTATTTACCTTTTTCTCGATTTCGGCACAGTAATACAGTCCCAGATCAGAGACTGTAATGTTACTAATATGTAGATCAAAAGAGTTAATGTTGGGGTTTTTAGGAAAGCTAAAACGTTTAAATGATTCTTTGTAAATCATCATATAATCTATTATGAGAGAGGGTTGATGTTCATGAGAGCAGTTCCTTATCCAGACAATGTAACTAAGATTTACAGGACGGTCACAGTGAAGTGTGATGTTGTCTCCTGGTCTGACCTTCATCTCAATTTCTACTCCATAAATTATTGTCTGACTGAACAGTAAAACATCTACAAAGGCAGATAAAAAAGGTAAAAGTGCAATTTTGTCATACCAATACACAACATTTTTTCTTAAATCATATTTATATTTCTGTTAAGACAATAGCTTTCTTACAATATTAAAATAAATCACAGATGAAAAAATATATAATTTGTCTTACATATAATTGTGGTAACTCTTGATGTCTTCATCTCAGCGAGTGAGTGTGAATAACTGACTCTGGTGATGCAGATATCAGCTCTCATCTGATTGGTTCATGCAAATGGAAAATTAAACTGAGTTGGACATTTGAAGTGTGAGAGGTTTATCAGCCAATCAGCAGTGTCCTTATGAATAGTTTAATTCTGTTTGGCTGTGTTCTGCTTTTTATTGGTTCATAAAATTGGACATCACTCAGTCAAAAAACCAGTAGACTGATATGTTTAACATCACTGTATATTTCATTCCAAAATGTGTATATGCATAAAAATGTCAAAATGTTGTCACATGTTTTGTTCCTGTTTAAAAAGATATTGGTCTGTTAAATCAAAGTTAATCTGAAGGATCATAATTAATGAGTCTCTTTGTTTTGTTATGTCATACACTCTCAAAAAACGTGCAAAAGTTGTCACTGTATCCTTTCAAGAAGTACACCTTTGTATCTTAAGGGTACATACACTGTAAAAAATACTTTGCTGCCTTAAAATTTTTTGTTGAATCAACTCGGATTTACAAGTCATTTCAACTTTCTATTATTTATCTTGACTAGAAATGAGTTGTTATAACTACAGGTGAGTTGTTATAACTTATAAAATTAAGTTGACTTTTCTCAACTATATTTTATAAGTTGTGACAACTCATCTCTGTTGACATGACTTGTAAATCTGAGTTGATTTAACAAAAAATTTAAGGCAGCAAAGTATTTTTTACAGTGTAATAGTAGCAGTATTGGTGCCTCAGAGGTACATATCTATACCTAAATGGGACATATCCGTATTTTTTAAAGGGTTCCGTCCCAGTGTCAGCTTTTGTATCAATACAAATTTGTATGAAACAGCAAAGCTGCCTGCAACAAAAATCTAAGCATGCAAAACAGGAAACCAACAAACATTTCATACTGACCACTATGAAGCTCTACACATTTTGTATTGCACACGTCATTAATTTCTCACCTCATCTTAGTCGATCAGAAGTCACCAAGAACAAATGTTTCCATTAGCCTTTGTGGGTTTGGGTGTTAATTTGAGTGTTTGTATTTCACAGGGGCAGTATAAAATGCTTAAAATAGTTCTGCAGTTTATTTTACTTTTTAGTTTTTTTATTTATTTGACTCTTTGCTCAATTTTTATCCCGAACCCACAGTACTCCCCCCTCTTTAGTTGGGATAGATGTACTAGTGAGGCAATGGGGTGGAGAAAGGATGTCTCTTGGATGTCTCCTTTATTTAAAACACCAGATTCAACTTATCAGCCTCCTTCCAATGGTAAACATGTCTCCCTAACAAGCTGATGAGTTAAATCAGATGTGTAAAATAAGGAGACATCTTAAACTTTTTGGGAGGGGGTGCTCGAGGACCAGTAATGGGAAGCAATGTACTAAAGAATTAGAATAAACATGATATTATAGCACAACTACATGAACATTTTCCTAAGAGTAAAAAAAATAATTTACCTTTAAGACCCATTCACCTTCTGACTGTACACATCATACTCAAGCCTCAGTCTATTAATGAAAACTACTGATTTAACTATAGAATAAACAAACATACAAATACAATTTTAGGATTTAAGTCTGAGACCATTGACAATGTTTAATGTTATTTGGAAGAGTACTTTATAATGTTTACTATATTTTGTTTGGCCGATTGTCACTTGGCATTGACCACTGTGAGGAAGTTCTAGCTGTCAACTTGTTGCATAGACAAAGTTGTGGAAACTATTACGTGTGGGTGCGTGCCTGCGTGTGTGCGTGCATGCCTTTGTGAACAGGTAAAATTCTTTGAACTGCCCCCTAGTGGCCGAAACTGGAACAACTTTTTAACTACCAGCAGTTCAGATTTTGGCTGTAGTTTGGCTCCAGTCCACTGGAGGGAAGTTCGGAGATTTAGATGACAGAGACACCATATGTGACTTACTGTTGCATAGTTCCTTGAAGATTATGTTGGTGGCCGAGAAATAGAGCTTAAATCTCATGTATTATTGTTCTCATAGGCAAATTTGACAGGACATTTTAAAAGCATTTGAAACCCTTCTTTGCATTTTTTGCCCACCCCTTTAAATATACCTAATTGCACAAAAAATAGCTTATGATTAACAGAATATGGTTTGTCCAGAAATGTCCAGATATTTGCAGTTTAAGGAAATGTCTGTTAGCTTTGTAAGCTAAAATCAGCAGTATTTACATTATAAAATGTATGTAAAATACTGTATATGCAGCATGGTAATACATCATTCAGGAAGTATAACCACACATACACTGTATCTGTCAGAAATTACACACATATGTTACAAATATGTGCTTTAACGTTGGGTGCTGTCCAATGTACTACTAAATACAGATCCTATACTCAAGAATTTCTAACAGGGCTTGACAAAAGTCTCTTTATATTTTTACGTTGAATATGATTTTACTCATAGCCAATACAATATTTAAGAAGAAGTGAAAGAGGCGTTATTTCTGTCATAACTTGTAATTTTTTACCCCATTTGTCTGAAGCTTTGTAAACTTTTTCGAAACAGTATTTGGCTTGATAATAATAGAAAATATAGCTTTTTCTTTTTTAATAAGCATGTATTAAAAAATTATACATTTGTTTAACTTTGGTGTTGTCTTCTGTCTTGAAGGATACAAAAATGTGTACTGTATAAGAACTGTGTTGCTTTGAGTCTGAGTGCAAACATATTGCCTTTAACCAGAAAATCTTCCACTAGACTACACCTAGTGCAAAGGTAGAGCTTAACTCTCATGTCTTATTGCTCTCATAGTCAAAGTTGACAGGTAATGATGACAGTTCTTGAGACCCTACATTGCATTTCTGCCCACCTCTAAAAGTTCACTTGAATACACAAACAGCTGTTTAACAAATCTGTTGGTTAGTAGAAGGGTTTGTTCAGAAATCCACATATATTTACAAATTACTGTAAGAAAGGGAAGTACAAACACATACTGTATCTGTCAGAAATGATACACAGACTATAAATGTTTACTTGTGTTCAACAATGTAACATTGGGCGCTGTCCAATGTGCTGAATTTCTACTGATCCCCTACACAACAGTTTCCAACAGGGGGCGCCAAAACTCTAAAGGGTCGGGTCACCACATATTCTTGAGGCATATGATTATAATTTCAGTGTTTGTAGGCAGAAGAAAAAATACTTTATGAAGAATCACAATGAGCATTGTATCTGCCTTCGTAATTGTACAAATTTGTGTGTAATCTTGCAAAATTATTATTATTATTATTTTTTAATAATTATAGATTCAAATATATTATCCAAATAATATTACCCAGAAAAAACACTTTACTTGAGCGTAAAAACATTTTGCAATATATTGAAGTTTATGCAAAATTTACTTTTTAATTAGCTATTTCTATTTGAAGGGTTATGGAAGCACATTTAGTGACACTCACAAGCTGTCAAATGCGGCTTAGCTGGACTGTGCTATATGCAAAACGCTATTGGCCATTTAATATTTAATTAAACATTTCATATTGGTTAATTAGTATAATGTTTATAAAGCAGTGTGGCTGTTAAAAATAATTTGTATATTATAAAGATTTTACAAAAGCAAAGTCCCACTTAGGCCTCTATAAAACTGTCCACATTGACTATTTTGACCACTGAAATAAGATTATTAGTTCATAAACTAAAGGTACCACCCAGGTAAAAGCCTGGGACTATTGTGTGACCTTGTTTACTGACAGTGTATAGGCAAGCTTCACACAGCATGCATTTAAACCAACTCCACCACAAACTGGTCGTGACCCAGTAAGCAAACACTTAAACCTACATGCACAAAGACGTTGCCTATTTCTGTTTCGTATGCGTTGAACTTCAGTGGAAACCTTTGTGGTTAAGTTTGTCAGTTACCGAGAATGAAAGACCCTTCCTCAATAAACAGAGCTAGTGAGGTTAAGCAAAAAAAAAAAAAAAAAAAAAAACACACATTTGAAGAAGATACTTAACCTGTTATATAAATAATTACATATATAATTTGTTTTATTGATTGTTTTTTAAGTAGTTTATATATTAATCAGAATCCAAAAACAGACAAGCAAAAGCAATAAATGTAAAAAAAGATTTGTTGTGGAACAAACAAGCAGCTAACCAGAATGCTTACTTCTCTCATCCTGTTGGTGCTTATTGTAAAAAAAAATATTCAGATACAAATTCTAGTCCACTATTTAAAATAAATATTAATACATTACTATACATTATACCACATGCATGTTAAATGCTTTATTCTATTTGGTTGAGAAATGTTTTTCAGGGGTTGATGATTTTTCTGTAAAACACACAACCTGTAAATGTCTTAAAATAACCACCCGAGCAATGTTTGTGGTACCCGTGGTATAAGCGGAATAACTGACTCCGGCCCATTGAATTATTTGAAAATAATGCACACCCGTGGTGTAACTCCGCTTCGTCCTGTGCCGCATTACCACCTTGGATGTGCATTATTTTCGAATAATTCAACGACCTGTCATCATATATTCCTTACCTATTTTACACAGGACACCAACTATGACATCTTGTTATTCTGGTCTTCTTAATCCAACAAAAGGCATGCGACGCATACAAAACAACACACTGACAAAAAAACTAATTTAATTTTTATTCTTGTCCAATATCTCTGTTAAGTCACAGACACACACATTTACAGACAGACTAGAGAAGGTCAGATGCCATAGCCCACCACATAAAAAATTTAGTTAAAGCCTATGAACATTAAATAGAGACAACACTGTAATTACTGTCTGCTCACCTCTGTACAGACACTGATAATCAAACATGGGAATTTATTAGTTTTTTCAGTGCAATGTTTCAAATTTAACGGCACTTGGATCTTTTCTAACCATCAGAAAGTTCATCAGAATCCTCATCAGAAGTTTTGTACCGTGTCTGTTCTGACCGGAGCATAAATACTGAAGTCTGAACTCTGCTGTTGTTTCTTCTTGGGTCGTTTCTGTCTTCTGGTTTTTACATCCAAGGAAGCATAACACACCTCTTCATCATCATCCTGAAATACAAATATTTTTTACATTTTGAATCAGTTACATAAAGTATATAAAATATGCACTAAAATTATATAAGGTGTATGTACTATAGATTAAATATGAATTAAATAAGCATCAGAAAAACATAAACATGAGTGTGTTTGTATTGTTTATACCTCAAAAGTATTTCTACTTTTTATTTTTTCTATGTGATTTGTTCCAGCATCTGAAATATGTTAGAAACCAAGAAAACCAATTTGTTTAATACATTTTTAAACTGTTAATGCAAAAAAAGTTAAATGATCTGCATAGTCATGCTGATCCAACATTCTGCTCAATGACAAAGGCATTTATTCTACATACTGAACAGTTTAAAAAATAAATGATGGCAAGGAAAGAAAGCAGTATGATTAGATACCTGTAGTTTTCTTCTGACAGACGCAGTAGACACAGATGAAGCAGAGGAGTAAACACACAACACAAACACTGACCAGCAGCGTCCAGCAGAAAAAACAGTCTGATACAGGAGGAGGAGAGACGGTGCTGCTGGACGGTCCAGAACATGATGTTACTGGATCAATAAAACAAATACAAACATAGTGATAAATATTAATAAACAACTATATTTTCATTCTTTTATTATTTACTTATACAGGAAAGTAGTTTTTACATGTAAAATTTGCATGAGTTGTAGGAGCTGAGTGGGAAGCAATGAAGTTGTAACACATCAATTGTCCTTGCAGTTTGCTGTTTATTCTTCATCCATTTGAAGATTTCAATATTTGCTCCTGCACTGACCCCCTTGCTTCCATAGCTACACACAGGTGTTTTAACCTTACATAATTAATGACACCCCTATTCCCATGGTCACATGACATGCACTTAACATAGCTCTTACATGGTTAATAAAGAGTAAAACTTCAAAGAATAGCCTATACTAAAAACTTTCGAAAATGTTTTCTTACCAGCAAGAGAAAGACGAGTTGTTTGGTTTCCATAATAGTACACTTCCGATGTGCCAATATCATTTAGCCCTCTCTTGAATTCAGCACAGTAGTAGAGTCCCAGATCAGAGACTGTAATGTTAGTAATATGTAGATCTATAGAATTAATTTTGGAGTTTTGAAGAAAGCTAAAATTTGGAATGGGTTCACTGGACATTATCCTTTGATCTATTATGAGAGAGGGATGATTTTCATGAGAGCAGTTTTTTATCCACACAATGTGGGTACCACGAGTTAAAGGAAGGTCACAGTAGACAGTGATGTTGTCTCCTGGTCTGACCTTTATCTCGACTTCTACTCCCAAGATTATTGTCTGACGGAAAAGGAAAACATCTACAAGAGCAAAAAAATACCATACAAAATTAATAATATTTTTGTTTAGACAATAGCGGCTTAAAATAACAGATATTGAAATATAATATGTCTTACATATAAGCGCAGTAACTCTTGACCTCTCCATCTCAGCGAGTGAGTGTGAACTGACTGATGCGGGTGGTGCAGATTTCAGGTCTCATTTGATTGGTTCATGGCAATGGAAAATAAAGTTGGACAACTGAAGAGTGAGAGATGTGTCAACCAATCACCAGTGTTTCGCTCTGGTTTGGCTTTTTTGTGCTTCTTCTTGGTTCACTTTTGATATGTTGCTAAGCCTTTAAACCAGCAGACACACATGTAGGGCTGGTATATTATCTAAAGACAAAAACATTGTGTATGACCTACATGTACCATTTACCATAACTGTTTGTAAACATAAATGTATGTTATGTTGTGCTTTGCATGTCACGTACATTTATAAGATCTGCCATGAGTGTTACTGTTGAAAAAAACTCGCAAAGCTGCGAGGCAACAAAATCTAAACATGTCAAAACAGGAAACCCACAAGTCTTTCATTCAGACCACTTAAGAGTCGGCATGTCTTCAAACCCCCACCCCTGTTAAATAATCATTGGTTATCAACACTGTGTGTGTGCGTGCGTGCGTGCGTGCGTGTGTGCGGAGCGCTCTCACAGTATTAGCAACAGCAGGTCAAATCAGGTCCTTGCTTTCCAAAAAATTTTTTAACCGCCCCCAGTGGCCGAAGCTGATATTGTTGAACGGCCTTCCTAAAATACACTGGGCAAGCACAAAACATGCAACTGAAAAATATTAATGACACATTGCTGCAAGACTATCATTAATATACTAACCTTATATTAAAATAAGCATTTAAAATAAACTTAACTCTACTTAGACTAAAACGGTCATCTTTCCTTGCAAGGCCTTTGCTTTAAAGACCCTTCACTGCCCACTAACCACATCTGATGGACGTGCACATATTGCGTCCTTCGGTCCAAGACCAAATCTGGACGTCTACACGACGTGCAAACGTCCGCTATTTGGACATCTAACCATAACCCCACTATGTTAATATGCAGTTCAACATTTGAACATCTGACTAGGTAACTTTTTTAGACGTCTAAGACATGCAGAAAATTGACATTATTAATGAATGTAAAATATATTTTTAAAAACAAATATCAACATTATTGTTATCAACATGGCAAATGAATAGGTTATTTGTGATGAAACATTATTTGTTATGTAAGAGCCATTTTGCCATTCTTTAAACATTGTCATGTAGAGGTGTCCAGTAGGTGTCACTCTTGTCTAATTATTCATTAATATACAGTAGATAGGAACTTTCCTTCAGGTAACAGTTGATGCTGGAGGGAAGGTGCACACAGTTTTTTGACAGTACGCAAGGCAATACTATTACAAACAAGCAAGAACTGTGAACATTTGTACTGGTGTATAAAATAAAATCAACAATGCTGAGCATTCAACTTGTGAGTGGACATTGAGTTAATAACAGGGTGCGCATACTTGAAAGCCAAGGTCCAGCAAACCTCAGCTGCTTCAAGCATAGACTTACTGCTTTGTCCTTACAAATATATACAGAGGTCTTTGCCTTCACCACAAGTGTGGCTAATAATTGCCCATGATTTTAATCATTGCAATATTTGCTAAATATGTCAGGAGAAAGTTAAGTCGAGATCACAAGGAAACTACGTTTGTTATTTCGAGATCATAAGAAAGTTAAGTCGAGATTACGAGAAAACAAGGAAGCAAAAATAATAATAACATTATATGGCCTCTTTTAGGTTCTTTATTATAGGATGGTTCATCCAGAAAAATACATTACAAACTGCTGTATAAAATGTATTTAGCTATATCAGCTAACTAATTTAGCTAACTAACAGCAATACTTACCAAAAAAAGCAATAACCTTTTCAGACCCTTTGCCTCCAGCAGCTGTTTGCATCTCGTGGTAAAGCAGTAAAGTTACTGAAGTTAATAAAGCAATAAACCCTTCGCGTCGTGCCTAACAACGCCCCTTAGCTGTTATAAAATGCACTGGTAACCCAACGCTTCGAGGGGTTTATTGCGTTTATAAAAGGGTTACTTCATATGCATAACGTTAGCGGGATTTTATAAAATAAAACACAAATAAGTTGTAATTATATTAGTACAAATATTACTCTTCCGCCAAACAAAGTAGTTCAAGTGTGACTGAAACAGAGCGCAGTTCCCAACCAACACAGACGCAGCAAAGATACAATGAAAATATGATTTAAGACTGTGGTGTTTATTTTATAAATCACCATTCATCTAATTTATCCATTAACATTTATATCATGATTTGTGCAACTGTTGAAGTGATGATCAAATATGGGTGGAAGGAAGCATGCTTAACTCTTTCCCCGTCAGCGTTTTTTTTTTAAGTTGCCACCCAGTTTTAGTTTAATATCTTGCAGAAAAATTATCTTCTATAAATAAACATAAAATATCAAATGGAAGAACAGACCATCCGCTTTCAAACAAAAACAAACAAAAAAACTTTCATCCTACCTTCATTTGTTCTTCTATCACCTCTCAAATTTTTTAGCTAAAAGCGGAGATAATTCCATTTTTGTGAAGAACTTTAGTACGGTAAGAGATCAGATTCAGAGCCATGAACAGTACTACACGATGTTTTCAGTGAATGCGTCAGTGTTTATGTTGGGTAGGATTGCCACCCAGTGGATAATAGCGGACGTATGAACTTCAGTTATAAAATCCTCAGACAACGTTTTCTCTTTATTGACGAAATGACTCAACATTATTTATTGACATTTATCTGGATATCGCCATTAAAGTTTTGTGGCTCCTGTGCAAGTTTTAATTTAGCAGAAAAGTTTGACATTCTCTCCCTGTTTACAGACGGGAGATGAGAGCACGTAAACGCGCCGATGACGTATGGTGTCTGCGTGAACAAGCTGCGCGGTGGCATTCAAATTACGCTTACGTATGAGGAACAAACAAGGCAACGTCCTTTCGGACTGAGATCTTTGATTGGTTGAATATTTTTTGGTCCTACGCCTTTCACAGATGACATACATTTCTAAAAATACATTTAAACAACGCATAGTGATTGCTATCAGGATGTGAGGAGACTTTTAACCAGCATAAAAAAATGTTTCTGGATCAAATGAGATACCCTGCCTTTAAGCGCTGTCCAATGTGCTGAATTTCTACAAATCCACTACACAAGAGTTTCCAACAGGGGTCGCCAAAACTCTCCTAAATATAAGCTTTTTTTCAGTTTATTAAAGCGGTTTGTATTTTCTGCCACCAATGAATCTTCATCTGGTGAAATGGGCTTTAGTCACAGTGCCAGTAAATATAATACACTTAACTTAAAGTTCACTTAGAATCAGTTAAAAAATGTGCCACAATGTCATTTTTGTCAATAAAGAGGTTCAGAATAAGCCATTTCAAAACAGCACACATTAACATCCATGGTTCCTACCTTTCGGACCTAATAATTTTTCATTTTCACTAAATTCTTTGTTTATTACACATGCTAGTTGCAAAACTAATATGATAACTGTCCTTTAATGAACAAAACATGAAGCAATAAAGCTAGATCTGTGTGCTAGTGATGTTATGGCTGATCCTGAGGCTTCGAAGCCTGTATCAAGAATGGACACATACAAAAAGTATAAAAGCTCTTCAGAGCTTTTTTGGCCTACTGGTTGAAATACAATTCTCCACACAAGTTGATTGAGATACACTTTTGGCAATTTCAAAGCTTAGGTACAAATTCACATCACACACACATACAATATACTCTAACATGGACAGCAGCTGGCACAACCAGCAAGAAAATCATCTTTTTTTCTACATGACTGACATTGACATTGCCTGTGTTTGACTACTTTGTTGTTAAACTAAAGGAATGTCTGAATTCACTCATGTGATAATAGAAATAATACGGCCTCTGCATCCAGCTGCAATTCTTACGCCATCCTTGACGATACCATCAGTGGGTATCGTCAACTATGTGCTTACCGACATTCATCAAAATATCTTGTTTTTATTCAACAGAATAAATCAACTTAAACAGGTTTAGAACAAGTAGATTATGACAGAAATTTAAATGTTGGATGAACTATCCCTTTAAATGGTCTGAAACATTGATTAAACATATTATATGACAAATATCTTTATTAGTTCCTAATCTTTGTGAATTACTTTGGATTAAAGCGTCTGCTAAATGTTGCATGCATCAAACAGCAAGTAAAAGTATGAATGCGCATGGATGAAATGCACCACAAACTGACCACATAAGCAATCATTTACACCTTCACACACAACTTCATGTCTATTTTTGTTTCGTATGTGCTGAACTTGAGTGGAAACATTTGTGGTTAAAATTGTGACTGAGAATGGAAGACTTTTTCTCCAAAAAATTGATACTGAAAAGTAACACATTTGAAGAAGATTTTTAAAGATTTACATTAAATCACTTTTATCTAACTTTTAAAATACGTTATTTTAACATAATATATAATGTGGCTATACTCAGTGGGCCCAGAATGCATCTCTTAAAACACATTGTACTTTATTTAAAGCAACACTATGTAGTTTCCATGTAAAAATGACTTACAGCTCCCCCATGTGGTTGAAAAGCACAACAGTGCCTGGTATCAGACTACACATCCTCATCCCATGGCGTCAATATTTGACGCACTTGACCATTTTTTGACGAACTGGGGACTTCAATACTATTATGTCCGTTGCATTCTCTTTCCTATTTTCTTACCATTTTCGCGTCGGTTTAGGGTTAGATTACGCAAAATTAAACAGTGTACGCGAAATTAAACAGTTGTCACCTGGCGTTGGGGTTAGAGTTAGGTACGACAGTTGTCACCTGGCGTTGGGGTTAGAGTTAGGTTTGGGTAGGGATGTCATTATGTAAATCTAACCCTAAACCGTCGCGAAAATGGTAAGAAAATAGGAAAGAGAATGCAACGGACGTAATAGTATTGAAGTCCCCAATTCGTCAAAAAATGACGCGAAAGGTATACCCTTCGCGTAACATATTGACGCATGGTCAAGTGTCGTCAAATATTGACGCCATGGGGGTGAGGATGGGTTGTATCAGACACTCTTCTGTAGGCAGGGGGAGGGGCGGGGCTGTGTTTCCTACCCTCCACCGCCACTTTCAGAGTGTGCTTGTAGCAGCTAGGAGGCTGCTCAGGTTGCAGCAACAGAACAATTTGTCCAGTTAAAAGTTGTTCTATCACTGAAATCATTTTAGAGACATTATTTAAAGGTACAAAAACTACATAGTGTTGCCCTAAGAGAAATATAAATACATTACTATGAACCACTGCAAACACTCACTCATAATATCCTGTTATTTTCAGGCCATCACTGTGATTAAGCTTTAACCAAAAGCCTGAGTCACATACAGTACAAAAAAATTATTTCTAAAAATGTTATTCTCATTCTTGCCCATATTTTATCTCTGTTAAATCACATGTAAACATACTGTATCCACCAACAGACAATAAAGATAGGGCCAGATGCCACGACTCACCACACAAACATTCAGTTAAAGACAATGAACATCAAAATATTGTAGTAGAATTATGTAAAGAAATTTTGAGATAAACAACTTTTTGCGTTGAACTTGGACATCCTTCAAATTGCAACACTTCTTCCAATGTAGACATAAAGTAATTAGTCAAAATGTTACAATGATAACATGAATCTTTTCTAACCATCAGAAATCAGAATCCTCATCAGAAGTTTTGTACTGTGTCTGTTTTGACCGGAGCATAAATACTGAAGTCTGAACTCTGCTGTTGTTTCTTCTTGGGTCGTTTCGGTCTTCTGGCTTTTATGTCCAAGGACGCATAACACACCTCATCACCATCATCACCCTGAAATATACACAGAATTATATTAGAAACAAATTATTATTCTGGACAAATTCTGTTAAGTGTTTTGTTTATATATTAAGATATTTGTTTTATAATTATTAAAACATTATGCATAATATTTTTGACAACTTTCACTAACCAATGTTCATACCTCTGAATTGTTTCTACTTTCTATCTTTTCCTTGTGATCAGTTCCACCATCTGAAATGAGTTGTTAAAATGTGAACACAAATTCCTTCAAATCAATTGGATCAAGCAAATATATGACTCGCAAATTTGCCAAAGGCTATTAGACCACATAATAGAGTAAATGTGATGGTGAAGAAAGTAAACATATCAAAAAGTACCTGTAGTTTTCCTCATACAGAGGCAGTAGACACAGATGAAGCAGAGGAGAAAACACACAACACAAACACTGACCAACAGCGTCCAACAGATAAAACAGTCTGATACAGGAGGAGGAGGAGAGACGGTGGTAAAGGGTCCAGAAGACACTTCTTCAAAACAAAAAAACAAAGGCAAATTCGTGATAAATATTAATAAAGAATTGTTTTGTTTTGTCTACTCTGAGAGAGTTTCTTTTAAAAATGTTATTTTTGCCAAAACAACACAAAATTACAGGTTAAAATAAAAACAACATATGAAAATCTATTAAACTGCTTTCTTACCAGCCAGAGAAAGACGTGTTGTTTGGTTTCCACAATAATTCAAAGATGAGTATGAAGTGTCATCATTTATCTTTTTCTTATATTCAGCACAGTAATAAAGTCCCAGATCGGAGACTGTAATGTTAGTAATATGTAGATCAAAAGAACTAATGTTGGGACGAAAGCTAAATCGTGGGATTGTTTCTTCTTGAATCATCATATAGTCAATTATGAAAGAGGGTTGATGTTCATGAGAGCAGTTTCTTATCCAGACAATGTTGAAATGAATTACAGAACAGTAACAGTGAAGAGTGATGTTGTCTCCTGGTCTGACCTTCATCTCGATTTCTACTCCATAGATTATTGTCTGACTGAACAATAAAACATCTACAAAAGCAAGGAAAAATTGGAGGTGAAAAGTGAACTTTTATCATATCAATGCAAAAAATATTATTTAATTATGTTGAGACAATAGCTTCTTTACATGATTAAAATAAATAATAACAGATAAAAACATATAATTTGTCTTACAAATAAGTGCAGTAACTCTTGATCTTTCCATCTCAGCGAGTGAATGTGAATAACTGACTCTGGTGATGCAGATATCAGCTCTCATCTGATTGGTTCAAGCCAATGGAAAATTAAACTGAGTTGGACATTTGAAGTGTGAGAAGTTTATCAGCCAATCACTAATGTTCTTATGAACAGTTTCATTCTGTTTGGCTGTGTCTCTGCTTTTTATTGGTTCATAAAAGTGCACAAACTTTTGTTTATAACTGATATGTTTAACATCACTGTATACAGAAAATATGTGGCATGTCTTTTGACTTTTTTAGGCTTATAGTTGCTTACATTTTTATGCTTATATATTGGTGCTCTTAAAAAAGATATTTTTTAAAGAGCACCAATTATCCGATTCACGATATTACATTTCCTTTGGTGTGTAAGTGTGTATTAGCATCTTAAAGGTGGGGTGCATGATTTTTGAAAAACAGTTTGGAAAAAGGAGTCAGGCGGAGTACCAAATCACTTGTATCACAATCAGCAGTAAGGGTAGTGTCTACTAACCGACATTGTTGCCTGGGTTGCGCATGTGTGGGATCTATCAAAAGAAGGTCCAGATTTTATTGGGGTAGGGGCGTGTTTGTTAAGGTGATTTTAAATGTCAAAATTGGCTTTCAGAGATCATGCACCCCATCTTTAAAGATATGCAAAAGGTACAAACCTCAAAGTAAACGATGACTCAAATTATCATCTCCACTTTACTTCTCTTTTTTTGGACTACAACGAACACACAGATTAGGCAACAGTTTACTTCCTGGGCCTGTTGATGTAGACAAGACTGACAATATCATAATTCCTGACCGAATCTTTCAAGCATGGTGGGAGTGTCACATTTCCGGGTGACGTCAGATGTATTCAGGCCAATCATGTATAGATTAGCTGTTTTAGCAATAAAGATGTAAAATAAATCTTTGGTGTCCTCAGAGTATGCATGTGAAGTTCTAGCTCAAAATACCCCACATATAATTTACTATAACATGTTAAAATTGCCACTTTGTAGGTGTGAGCAAAAATGTGCCGTTTTGGGTGTGTCCTTTAAAATGCAAATGCAAAATCTCTGCACTAAATGACAGTGCTGTGGTTGGATAGTGCAGATATTTCCCCTTCTGACATCACAAGGGGAGTTAAATTTATTCACATGCTTGCAGAGAATGGTTTACCAAAACTAGGTTACAGGTAACTACATAACCATATCTTACCAGGGGGGTACCATACCATCCCAGCTAGCAAAAAGTCGTCTATTGGACGTTGAGTAGACGTAAACCTTCAACGTCTAATTTTGGTCCACTGAAGGTTGAAAATGAAAATTGAAAAGACGGCAAATTTGTCCAACTTTTCAATGTTGAAAACAGGTCGATCTTCAACGTCTAATTATGGTCCAGTGAATGTTGAAAATGAAAATTGAAAAGACGTCAAATTTGTCCAACTTTTCAACGTTGAAAACAGGTCGATCTTCAACGTCTAATTATGGTCCAGTGAAGGTTGAAAATGAAAATTGAAAAGACGTCAAATTTGTCCAACTTTTCAACGTTGAAAACAGATCGATCTTCAACGTCTAATTTTGGTCCATATTCATCCATCTTTTCAATGTTGAAAACAGGACCAAATTAACATTTATAAACTGAAACAAAGCTTTAAAGGGTTATAATAACTTTAATAAAACAGCACATTTTAAATAGTTCAAACAGTCAAGTAACCAACAGATTTCACAGTCTGCAATAAACAGGTCGGTCCAGTAACCAACACAAAGTGCAATAAACATATATCAACACAGATTTCAGAGCGCAGTAAACACAGGTCAGTCCAATGCAATGAGCCAGAGGTTTTCAAAGCTGTCCTGGAGGACTACTAGTACTGCACAATTTGCATGTCTCCCTCATTAGACACACCTGGTTTAAATGTTCAGCTCATTAGTAGAGACTGCAAGACTTGAACTGGGTGTGTAAGGTAACTGAATGAGGTGTGTCACAAAAGGGAAACATGCAAAATGTGCAGTACTAGTGGTCCTCCAGGACAGCTTTGAAAATCCCTGCTATGAGGAGTCCAGAATCTGGCGGTTGGTTGGGCTTCTCTCTGTGATGATGGGTGGAAGATTCGCGTCACATTCACACGCCTCTTCGCTTCTTCTTCTTTAAGTTTTATGGCGGTTGGCCACTACCTTTAATGGTGCATTACCGCCACCTGGTGGGGTGGGGTAATTATATCATGAATCCTCATTGCACCTCAATCGCAGTTTCATATTTTTTATAACTTTGACGTAATATGTAAAACTCTTTACATTTACTTAAGATAATTGTAGAAATGAGTGAAGAGTCCATGATAAATCCAAACCAGCCGTATTTATTACATAAACATCTGTAGTATTCAATTTACAGCTTACACAGCCACAGGCAACAAACCGAAACTAAACATTTCAACCCGGCAGGGGAATATAAAACAGCGCCAAACGGACTCATGCGCACTTCCACTAGTACGGTGTCTCTCAGTGTCCATAGAGTACGCAAGCGCAATCATTAACAAGAATGATCTACAATAATAATAAACATGGTTTGGTAATTTGTATTCTCCGTTGTTTTAGCATGTATAACAGATTATCTAGCTGTCTTAGATTATGAGTTGAAAACGTGGTCAGTTGAAAACACGTAGTCAAACAGTCCAGCCAAAACTAATTAGTTGAAATCACGTCTTAACCAGTCCAAGGCGGACCGACTTATTTTCAACCATATTTCAACGTTGAAAGACCGTAATTGTTTAGTGGTAGATTATGAGTTGAAAACATGGTCAGTTGAAAACACGTAGTCAAACAGTCCAGCCAAAACTACTTAGTTGAAATCACGTCGTAAACCAGTCCAAGGCGGACCGACTTATTTTCAACCATATTTCAACGTTGAAAGACCGTAATTTTTTACTGGTAGATTATGAGTTGAAAACGTGGTCAGTTGAAAACACGTAGTCAAACAGTCCAGCCAAAACTACTTAGTTGAAATCACGTCATAAACCAGTCCAAGGCGGACCGACTTATTTTCAACCATATTTCAACGTTGAAAGACCGTAATTGTTTAGTGGTAGATTATGAGTTGAAAACATGGTCAGTTGAAAACACGTAGTCAAACAGTCCAGCCAAAACTACTTAGTTGAAATCACGTCGTAAACCAGTCCAAGGCGGACCGACTTATTTTCAACCATATTTCAACGTTGAAAGACCGTAATTGTTTACTGGGCAGTAACAGCTTCTGTACCTTTTTTCTGTGTTAATACAAATTTGTGTGAAGCTGTGAAGCTGTGAAGCTGCGCTGCAACAAAATCTAAGCATGCAAAACAGGAAACCCACAAATATTTCATTCATACCACTTACAAAGCTCAACACATTTAAATAGTCGATCAGAGGCCACCAAAATTTTTTTTTTTCCATTAGCCTTTGTTGGTTTGGTTGTTGGTTGAGTGTATGTATTTCACTGGGGCAGTTTAAAATGCTTAAAATAGTTTTGCGGTTTATTTTATTCTTTTGTTTTTATTTATTTCTTTGACTCTTTGTTTTTTATATATTATATTAATGTTTATAGTAATATAATTAGATTAAGGCAGGTCTTTGTTTGAAACTTGTCATTTATACTAAACAATTTTAATAAATGCTTTTATAACACAATAGTGCCATTTTCCTGGAGTAAAAATAATTCACATCAACACCCATTTACAACTGAGATCTGTACACATCATACTCAAACCTCAGTCTGTTACTAAGAACTACTGTATTAAGACAGAATAAACAAATATACAAGATCCATACAGATTAAGATCTTAGATCAGGGGCAATATTAAATATTATTTGGAGGAGTACCTCATATTGTACACTGATTGTCAATTGGCATACTGTGATGAAATTCTACTTGTCAACATAGACGTGTGGCATAGACAGAGAGATTTGTAATTTATTTGTTTGTCTGAAAAAAACATAATTATGTACACCACATATGGCTTGAGAATGTTTTTCGCTTGATTATACCTTTAACAGATTATGATTTTCCTCATATATGCCAAAAGATAAATAAATGTAGGGAATTAAAGAAAAAAATAAGTGCCATTATGTCTGGCTTATCTCGTAATTGTCTGCGTCCACATTTGTGTAAACTTGCAAAGAGTAACTTTTTCATTCATTACATGAGAAACAAAAAGCATTTGTTAACGCTGATGTTTACTTCTGTCCTAAAGCATAATGTGAGCTGTATGAGAAATGTGTTGTTTTGAGTCTGGGTGTAAAGGTATGGCTTATAACCACAATATTTTCCATTGCATTTGTGTGCAGGCATCATTTAACACCTATTAGTGCACAGGAACAAACAAAAGGTTGTGGTTTCCTGTTTTAAGATGTCCAAATTGTCTCTCAAAATTACAAACTTGTCTAATGTTTTTAGGTAGATTTAAGCCCTAAAATGTTTACATTCTTTACTTGATTATATTATGCATATCATTCTTACGTTTTAATAACTTTAATTAGTAAAGACCATCTGTTTAACACGTATTTGTAAGTGAAACCCCTGCATTGCACATTTTAGCTAATATGTCACTTCATGCAACATTTTAATAATTAAGATTAAGATAATGATCTTTTCACATTTACTGCTGCAAGACATTATCTGGTCTGAACTCACACTTCATATGTTATTGCTGGTCATAAGACACAAATCTTTCCATTAGCTTATATGTGGTTTTGTGTGTTGGTTAGAATGTGTGCAAATGCTCACTGCGGTTTATCATTCACTTTAACCCAAATGTTGTTTTGTTTAAACCTTCAATCTCCATAATTAAATGAACTATAATGACAAAGTTTATGTGCTATACCCCCACGCCAACAGTGGCCATGAAAAAATACACAACACAAACACTAACCAGCAGCGTCCTGTGAAAAAAACAGTCTGATACATGAGGAGGAGGACAGACGGTGCTGCTGGAGTCTCCAAAACATGAAGTTACTGGATCAAATAACAAATGCAAACATAAACAACTATATTTTCATTGTTTTATTATTTCCTTACAGAGAAAATGTAGTTTACAAGAATTATGTGCATAATAAAGCGTAAAACAACAAAGAATATATACTAAAACCTGTTGCAAATGTTTTTTCACCAGACGTGTTGTTTCAGTTTCCATAATAGTACATATCCAATATGCCATTTTCATTATCATTTACCTTTCTCCCATTTTCAGCACAGTAGTAGAGTCCCAGATCAGAGACTGTAATGTTACTTATGGGTTATGTATGGGTTTTAGTTTTTTTTTAAGTTATAAAACATCTGGTATGTTTTTTTGTACATTAACTGGTGATCAATTATGAGAGTGGGATGATATGCATGAAAACAGTTTCTTTTCCATACAATGTGGGTACCATAATTTTTTTCCCCAATATGTTTATTGTCATTTTCTCATTTTATAACCACAGAACAAGTACACATGCTTACACCTTTTCACATATACATCTTCAATTAATGCTTATTAAAGGTAAAGAAAATAATATGAATAAAAAATAAAATAAAATAAATAAAGTAAAATATAGCTGCAAGCAGCAATACCGGGGTCAAGCCGAAAAGGGCACAGAAGGATGTAAAATTGAGTTTGGATAAGTAGATTAAAGAACCTAGGTAAACCTAATGATAACGGATAAAAAAACGGCAATGTAACCAACAAAAATAATCTATGTTCTTGTCTACTGTGATCGTCCTTCTGTTATTGACAATCATGGAACATTAGAGCCCTGAAGGACATGTGAGTGGTGTTTGCAGTGCTAAAACGTAGGTCACATCATGTTACAGCAAGTTAAATGAGTCAAAAGAGACCACCCCCGTGTCTCTACGATGTTCTGATGCAGAGATATAGCTCTTGCAAAAAAAACGGTTGATAAGGTATTATCATTGGTTGCTAGGGATTGAATTGGCAACCACCAATGATTATACTCCAAGCCATGGAGGAATAGGAATAATCCATGAACACTTATGGTTTTAGATGTGTTGTTGCAGTAGTTATACTGTAGGCAAAAATAGCCATTTTCTATATCAAAACCACTAGGTGTCACTATGACAAAACTGTGCATGCAACCTTAAGTCATGACTGCGTTACATCTAGCTAGTTTCATGACTATACACTTTAGTTTAGCTATAAAATAGTTGTATGACCATAGGGCTTGCTTGATATGAAAGATTTTGTTCAATTTTAGGGCCACCTAGTGGTGCAGGCATACAATTTTTGTGTGTGGCCTCAGACTGTGCTCATACATCAGTGTATCAAATCTGGTGAAAAAATCTCTTTTCGTTGCAAAGTTATAACCATTTGTGTGTAAAAACTACAAAATTTAAAGGTCATTTTTCGTTTTTTGCATTTTTCGGGCATTTCTGATGAAAATTTTAATATAATAGAACTTTTTGTTAGAACTTTTTGTTCAGAAGGTAATGTAATGTTCTTCCTATGGTGTTTTCGAGTCGATCGGAATTACGCTCGCGAAGATATTCACGCGTGTTTTTTAAGTGCTGTTTTGCTGTGCAGGGCTAACCGTAAGGCAAAATCTGGCATGTTTGGTAACGTTGGACTTTTTGCCTTGAGTGTCTCTAGATGCTGCATACTGATCTTCGTGGCAATCGGGCAAAAGCTCTAGGACGAGTTTGCATAAGTAGGTTTTACGAATAATTCAAAATGGCGGAAACTTTTTCATGACGGAAAATGACGTCATAGGGTCCAATCAAATCAGAGGAAGCAAGAATTTTGTTTATAGGACTTATGGATCAGAAGTTATAAGCAAAAACATAAGTGCAACTTTGGACTGTTGGTGGCGCTAGCGGGTTAGAGATTAAGACTCCAAATTTGCTGTGGAGACTTTTTGTCCTCTATCAGTGTGCAAAATTTCATAACTTTCCTATGTACGCTGCTATGGGCTGCCATAGACCGCAATTGTGGAGGAAGAATAAAAAAAAAAGAAAAAGAAAAAGAAAACTAACAGATACAATAGGGGTCTTCGCCCATTCTGGGCTTGATGACCCCTAAAAAGAAAACTAACAGATACAATAGGGGTCTTCGCCCATTCTGGGCTTGACCCCTATAGAGTCTACAGTCCCAGTTTACATGATATTTATGTATCATCAGTTAAAGGTGAAGAGTGATGTTGTCTCCTGGTCTAACCTTCATCTACTCTGTAGATATATATTTAAAAATAAAACTAATTAGACTTACATTTTTAGATAGTAGCTGCTTAAAATATTACAATAAATAATAACACATGAAGAAGTATATTTTTTCTTACATAAAAGTGCAGTATTTCCTGATCTCTTCATCTCAGCGAGTGAGTGTGAATAACTGTGTATAACTCTGGTGATGCAGATATCAGCTCTCATCTGATTGGTTCATGCCAATGCAAATGAGCTGAACATTTAAGTGAAAGGTGCAACAACCAATCACCAGTGTCCTTATCAACAGTTTTTCTCTTTGAACTCTTTGTGCTTTGGGGTCAGTACATTATTTAAAGACAAAAAATTTTTGTTTACGACTTATACCATTTATCCTCATTGTATGTTTAATGCAAGCATGTTAACATGTTTATTAAAAAAAAAGTATTTTTTGTTTCACATGTAACCCGCTAAAGCCAGATCTGTTTCTTACTGTTTGATAAGAAACTGGTCCATTAAATATAAGTTCATGTGGAGGACCATAATTCATGATGTTCTTTATTTTGTTATAGTGTTTTAAATTGCAAGCTGCGAAGCAACAAAGCTAAACATGTCAAAACAGGAAACCCACAAGCCTTTCAGACCACTTACAAACTTCACACATTTTTCTCTTTTATAACGTCATGAAACTCACCTCACATCTCCTATTGGACACCAAGAAAAATGTTTCCATTTGTGGTTTGGGGTGTTGGTTTCAGTGTATGTATTTACCTAGGCCAACGTAAAAACTTTATTTTGTCTTTGTGTTAAAATTCCCATTTCGAAACTGCAGAACTTTAAAGGGGACAGAGAATGAAAAACCATTTTACCTTGTCTTTGTTGAATAAAGGTAGTCTACCCACATTCACAAACATACAAAAAGTGCTAAACATGTTAAACATCTCAGTCTCATAGAAATTCCTCTTTTAGAAATGTCAGCCAGAAAACAGCCCAATCTGAAAAACTGGTGCTTATGACATCACAGGCATCTAACTGTCAATCCACTTTAAAATAATTGGCTACAAGTCAGCCAATCAGTAATGAGATTGCAAGTTAAGCCAGTAGGGGGAGCCGAATAGGTGCAAAACCACTTGTTTAAAATCCCCCACCCTAATAGAGCTATCTGAGAGAGGTTTTTAGGAAGCTTCTAAGGCATTACAGATCCAAACAAAAAAATGTTTGTCTACATGTCACATCACAGAACAAGGATAAATACTCCGTTCAACCATTCTATGTCACCTTTAAATATCAGAAATTGTAAAGTGTGTGTGTTCTGCTACCCAGTGGAAAAAGCTGAAATTGTTGAATGGCCTGTTGAACTGAAAGGCACTGAGCATGTCAGGAAGGCTTCTTAAAATAAGTCCACAGTTAAAATAAGCATATAAAATAAACCTGACACTACTAAGACTAATACTCTATTCTTTTACTTCCTGTTGCTCTAGAGACCCATCACTCACTATCCCATCAAATGTACTTTGAGAAGTACGTCATCTTAAGAAAATAAATGTTGGTTAATAGGATGATTGGTCCAAAAAAAATATTTTACAAACTGATGTAAGAAAATATAATCAACTACATCAGCTAACCATCATTTGAATGTAGTACATGTTAAAATATCTATGTTAATTGTATGTCTGCAAGGTCCTAATGTTTCTTTAAATACGTCCTGAACATTTAGGAAGAACAACCGTAGGCTCTATACTGCTGAAATGAGATACAGATTACAAATGTGTGTTTGTATTTAACATTGAGCGCTGTCCAATGTGCTGAATTTCTACAGATCCTCTACTCAAGAGTTTCCAACAGGGGTCGCCAAAACTCTCTTAAATAATATAAGATCATTTGGGGTTGATTCAGGCTCTCTGATGGCAGACAAGTACTCTTATGTGTACACAGGGTGAACATAGTGTAAATTGCCAGTTGTAAAACACAACACAACTGATTAAAGTTTATTAACGTGTTTTTATTTGCTGTCATCAATGCATCTTCATCTGGTGGAAAACATGACATGGGCTTTAGTCACAATGCCCTGCCTCCATACTCCCATTTCTTGAAGGGCACCAATTTTTTGATTCATGATTTTACATTTCCTTTGATGTGTTAGTGTGTATTAGTACATATTTACAATATGCATACAGTACAAATCCCAAATTATATGATGACACAAGTTATTGTTTTCAACTTAAATCTTTTTTGGACTTCAACAAACACAAGGATTGTTGGCAACAGTTTACCTCACGGGCCGTTTGACGTAGACATGACATTGTTTGACGTTTCTATGATCACAAATGCAGACATGGTTTTAATGTTTTAGTAATCCTTACCTTAGCAATCTGTTACATCCTACATGGAAGTATGGAAGTTTCCCTGTAAACTGAATGGCCTAAAAATCAGTAAATCGTACTTTTTCATAGACTTTTTCATTATTGACTGGCAACAGGTTCTTGTGATAGTTGGGGTTAGGCCCTTACGAAAATTAACCATGGTTTTACTACAGTTAAAACCAAAAAACCATGGTTACTGTAGTAAAACCATAGTTTTGCTCATAGTAATCAATAGACCAAAAAAACATGGTTACTACACTTTTACCACAATAAAACCATGGTTAATTTTCGTAAGGGGTGACTGGGGTAGGTTAGGGGAGTATAATATACGATATATTATATATAATATAAGATACATCCTGAATATTTAGGAAGGACAACTGTATGTACTGCTGAAATTAGATGCAGATTACAAACGTCTGCTTGTATTTAACATTGAGCGCCGTCCAATGTGCTGAATTTCTACAGATCCTCTACACAAGAGTTTCCAACAGAGGTCGCCAAAACTCTCATTATGGAACCAGCAGACACACACAAAACACAAAATGTAACTTTTGTTTATCACTGATATGTTTGACTAACCTGGGTTTGCCCATGCTGCCTTGCGTGCAAATTTATTCACGCTGCAAGTCTAGCATGGAAACTATGGATCAATTTTTTCCCTGAAATAGGGAACCAATCACAGAACGGGGAGGAGACAGCACAACGATGACGACGTCTATGCGACACACCGAAGCAGTTTTGTTTATCCAACACAGCAGCAGATGCGAAGTTACTTTTCGATGCAGCCTTAGATAGTGTTCTAAGTAGTTTTGAATGCAAGTTTATTTAAAAAAGAGCAACTTTTTCATATCCAAGAAATATTCATTATAACCCCATTTATGCAAACAACTTTCATAATCATTCATCATTTGAAAACTTTAAATCAATCACAACTCTTGCCTACACCACATTTTTTAAAACAATAATCACATCTTGTCCACCATTACCTTTTATCTTATTTCTCCATGTTAAATAAATAGAGAGTTTAGCTTGCCCATTAAGCAGCTGACTTTTCATCCTTTGAGTCATGCTATATTTAGGACCAAGAATAAAAGTTTCAGAAGAAAATGTCTCCCCAAAATTAACAAAAAAGAAAACTCAAAAAAAAAAAAAAAAATCTTTTAACCTCAGACAATCCAGAAAGCAGTGAAAAACTGTCTCTCTCATTTTACAGAAAGGGCACTCGCTTGATAGGGTTAATGACATTCACAAAGACATTAACAGCAACTGCACCATATAAAACTCTTCAATGAATATCACCTGTACGTTTCTCTATTGGTGGTTTGTATAAAATGCTCCAGACAGGCTTAACTTCATCATTTAACCCCAAGTCCTTTAAGAGTGTTTTAAAACTTGTACAAAGCATCTGTAAAGACTTTTACATTCAGCCTCTTGTAAGCATAGCTCTTCAAGATCAGTTCTAAAAAAGGACCAGACAAACCTTTAAGATCAGGGGTTAACAAAATACTTGGAAAGGGATCCATGTAATACTCATTCAATAAAATATGTTCTTCATCAGATACTCTTTGTTTTAAAAAACCAATCACTCTTTCAACCTGCTGTACAGACCGCATCCCTAAATGTGAACACAATGAGCATTACTTAAACAGGGACCAGCAACATTCAACATATCATGCAGCTTCAATGTTTTGGTAGAAAAAAGATACTGAAACAAACCAGGTGTAGCTTCACAAGTCACATCAAACCGTGCTCTGTGAACAGGGGGCTCCTCTAAGAGTCAGTATAATGAAAAGGTCCTCGCAGTCCTATGTTTTACAAATAAGTACCAGACTTTAAAAAGTCCCTTATAAAAGGGTGTTAATCCACTGCACTGCAACTTGCCTGTGTCCATTAGAAATAGGGCAGAGTCCAAGCCAAGTCCACCAGCCTGATTAAAAATGACATCAGCCACCCTTCTCCAGTCTAGGTCCTCAGGTCCTGTAAGGTATCTCTGCACAAAAACAAGTCAAAAGGCTGCTAAAGAAAGAGAGAGAGAGAGAGAGAGAGAGAGAGAGAGAGAGAGAGAATCAGCAACAGCAGATAAGTTGTTGTTCGCTGGACCCTGTTTACTAAAGTTATAAAGCTTGGAAGAGCCAGGACATTTTTTTAAATAACTTGTGTTCGTCCGAAACATAATTATGTGTATCGATGATAGATTAAGGGTAAGAAAATCATGGGGTCATTTTTTATTTTTTGCTGGAGTATCCCTTTAATAGATTATGATTTTCCTCATCTATGCCAAAAGATAAACAACATTTGGTAATTATAGAAACAATCCTTATGTCTGGCTTATCTTGTAATTATCTGTGTACACATGTCAGACGCTGTGTAAACTCGCAAATTATAAAAAAAATCTAAATTGTACATCCTTAATAAATGCAGGAAAAGTTTCTTGTAAATATTAAAGAGACTGTTTTTGGCATGTTAATAAATAATTAATATTTATTAATAAATCTTTTTGTCTTTTTTATAGTAGCATTTATTACATATGAAACAAAAAGCATTTGTTAACTCTGATGTTCACTCCTGTGAAAAAAGTATAAAAGAATGTGAGCCGTATGAGAAATGTGTTGCTTTGAGTCTGGGTGTGAATCTATTGCTTATAACCACAAAATCGTCCATAACATTTGTGTGCATTAAACATGCATCAGTTAACACCTATTAGTACAAAAGAACAAACACAAGGTTGTGGTTTCCTGTTCAAAGATGTCCAAATTGTCTCTCAAAACTAAAAACTTGTCTAATGTTCACGTAGATTTATGCCCTAAAAGGTTTACATTGTCTGTTTAGACATAAATAATGCCAGGTCCGTGTCAGGTCAATTATGAAAACTTTTAAATTAGTTATTTAAGTTGATTATATTATGCACCTCGTCATTCTTACATTTTGGTAACTTCAACTTGTGAAGACCATCTGATAAACACTTAAACCCCTCCAGTGCACATTTTAGGTGTTTCGATAGTCTGACACACACAGATTTGATGTCATGCAATATTTTTAACAAGATAAAGTTAAATCAAAATAAATGCTTGGCATTCACCGCTGCATGACATTATCTGATCTAAACTCATGCTTAATTTCTTACTACTGGACATCAGACACAAATCTTTCCATTGGCTTATAGGTGGTTTGTGTGTTGGTTAGCAGAAAATGCAAGAAGAGCAGCTTGCTCAGTGCGGTTTATGCTTCACTTCAACCCAATTGTTGTTTTGTTTAAACCATCAATCTTCACTATTAATTGAACAATAATGACAAAGTTTGTGTGCTATACAACTTGATGTTATCTGGCATTTAGGTTCTGAGAGACACTGATAGTGGGCACCATGTCCATTGTGTGTGTGCTTATTAAACATTTTCTGAATAAAAATACAACACATCCTGTTCTTTAGAAATTTTTTTTAAACAGCTTTGTTTTCATCTCATCAAATATCATTCTAATATTATTAAACTAAAACGTATAACCTGAGAATAGCTTTGGATGACCTAGAGAGTAAAATTTACTTTTATGGAAATACTCTGCAAGTTGTGACTTTTTTAAACTTACAAAATAAATCGACACAGTTCTTCAATGATATGTGTGGTCATTTACAAAATGTAAATAAGTTGTGTACTGTATATAGCTTGTGTGTTCTGTAGTTTATACATTTGTACCTAAATGCGGTTAATGTATTATTGATTGAAGATCTTAACTGAGATGAGCTGAGTACAAATATGTGCAGTAAGCAGTTTCTACTGGCAAAAGCTGAGTTTACATAAACTGATCAGAGAGATTCACATCTTTTCATAGCGATTTACAGATGGCAGGAGTCTATAAGTGACTTCAGAATGATGGCAGAACTTTCCAGTCTTACTCATCTCACATTGATGTTTCTCTGTCGAATCCATCTGAAGTAAATAACAGATGTTTTACTGATAAATAACATTTGGTTTAACAATATTCTACATTCTTTAAATTTGTGACATGATAAAGTTTTAAGGTTAATGGTACTGATAGAAATACCTTCATAACATTTACTGTGAGCATCTTTGCACTCTCATAACCTAAAACAACCACAAAGTGTGAAAATATGTTCCAGTGAGAAAATCAACAATGCAAATCTGAAACAGAAACTTTAAGTTTGCTTTGTGTAAAATGTCAGTATGATTAACATAAATGTATTATTTAATCTAGTACAGTTAATGTTATGTTCACCTTTATATGTTATTACTCATTTATGTCTACATACATGTAACATTTTAAATTCTGTGTGCAGTCTCTCCTGGTATACATTTTGCTCATTAACAAGACAAATAATCATACTGTAGTAAAATAAAAGCAACAAAGAAACAAGTACATACCTGTAGTTTTCATTTGACAGAGGCAGTAGACACAGATGAAGCAGAGGAGAAAACACACAACACAAACACTGACCAGCAGCGTCCTGTGGAGAAAACAGTCTGATACAGGAGGAGGAGGAGAGACAGTGGTGAAGGGTCCAGAAGACACTTGTTTAAAAAAAAGACAAACATCATTAAAATGTTAATAACATTTTTTTGTTTTTGTTGTTTCCCTGAGAAAAATAAAATAACACATACAAAATTACAAGTTAAAATGAAAAACAACATAGGAAAATCTATCAAAACTGCTTTCTTACCAGCCAGAGAAAGACGAGTTGTTTGGTTTCCACAATAATTGTATGAAGTGTCATCATTTATCTTTTTTTCATATTCAGCACAGTAGTAAAGTCCCAGATCAGAGACTTTAATGTTAGTAATATGTAGATCAAAAGAATTATTGTTGGGAGGAAAGCTAAATCGTGGGATTTTCTCTTCAGAAATCATCATATAATCAATTATGAGAGAGGGTTGATGTTCATGAGAGCAGTTTCTTATCCATGCAACCTTGAAATGAGTTACAGAACAGTAACAGTGAAGTGTGATGTTGTCTCCTGGTCTGACCTTCATCTCGATTTCTACTCCATAGATTGTTGTCTGACTGAACAATAAAACATCTATTAAAGAAAAAGAACGTAAAAGTGACATTTTGTCATACAATACTGATACGTTCTCTGAAAACAAGCATTAAGATCTTATATCAAAAATAATAGATACAAATTAAATTTGTCTTACATCTAAGTGCGCTAACAGTAAACCTTGATGTCTCCATCTCAGCGAGTGAGTGTGAATAACTGACTCTGGTGATGCAGATATCAGCTCTCATCTGATTGGTTCACCCCAATGGAAAATTAAACTGAGTTGGACATTAAGGTGTCAGAGGTTTATCAGCCAATCAGCAGTGTCCTTATGAAATTTCGTTCTGTTTGGCTGTGTTTTGCTTTCTATTGGTTCATCAAATTGGACATCATTCAGTCTTAAAACCTTTGACCAGCAGATACACACGAAAGACAAAATGTCTTTAATGCATCTTCTCTGTTTTGTTACACCCTCAGAAAAACTTACAAAAGCTGTCACTGTGGTGGTACCCTTTCAAAAAGTACATGTTTGGTGCATATTACTGTATCTCAAAAGTACACATTGGTGCATCTATCTGTACCTAAATGTCACATAACCGTATCTTTTTAAAGGGTACCATCCAGCTGCTGACCTTTTTTCTGACAGCGTACCAATACAACTTTGTGTGAAGCTGCAAAGCTGCGCTGCAACAAAATCTAAGCATGCAAAACAGGAATTCCACAAACATTTCATTCAGACCACTTACAAAGCACAACACATTCAAATAGCCGATCAGAGGCCACCAAAGACAAGAAAGAGATCACAGGCCAATTAATTGCCAGGTGATCAGCAACTGGGGACAGAACTGTGTGTGTGTGTGTGTGTGTGTGTGTGTGTGCGCGCGCGCGTGTGTGCGTGCGTACCTGGTATTCACGTTGTGGGACAAGATAGGAATGCCAGTATTTTGTGACCTTGTGACCTAACAGATTATGATTTTCCTCATCTATGCCAAAAGATAAATAACTATAGGGAATTAAGGAAAAGAACGAGAGGCATTATATCTGGCTATCTTATCTTATAATTGTTTGTGTCCACACTTGTGTAAACTTGTGTAAAATGGAATTCCAAAAAAAAAAAACATTCCAAACATCTCTTACTTAAAAAATGCAGGAAAGTTTCTGGTAAATATTAAACAATATTTTTTGATGTTTTAATAATAATACTAAATATTTCCTAATGTTTTTTGTCTTTTATATTAACATTCATTACATAAGAAACAAAAAGCATTTGTTAACTCTGATGTTCACTTCTGTCCTAAAGTATAAAAGAATGTGAGCTGTATGAGAAATGTGTTGCTTTGAGTCTAGGTGTGAACCTATTGCTTATAACCACAATATCGTCCACTGAATGTGTGTGCAATAAGCAGGCACCAGCTAACACCTATTAGTGCACAGGAACAAACAAAAGGTTGTGGTTTCCTGTTTTAAGATGTCCAAATTGTCTTTCAGAACTACAAACTTGTCTGATGTTACAGGTAGATTTATGCCCTAAGAGGTTTACATTTTCTGTTCGTCACTTGATTATATTATGAATCTGGTCATTCTTGCGTTTTAGTAACTTTAATTAGTGAAAGACATCTGTTAAGCCGTTTACTTGTAGGTTAACTAAAGTTAGCTAAAATGTCACACACATGTCATGCAACATTTTAATAATGTTAAATAAAGTTAAAAATCAAGATAAAATAAAAATGCTTCACATTTACTGCTACATGACATTATCTGGTCTGAACTCACACTTCGTTTGTTATTGCTGGTCATCAGACACAAATCTTTCCATTAGCTTATGTGGTTTTGTGTGTTGGTTAGAATGCATGATGCAAATGCAAGAAGGGCAGCTTGCTCACTGCGGTTTTTCCTTCACTTTAACTTTGTGGCATACTATTGTGCGTACTATTCACACCATTATTCTTTTTTTGCTTCATACATGTAGCAAATGAAAGGTGCATGATAAATTCTGTGTGCAGTCTCTCCTGGTATACATTCTGCTCATTGACAAGGATTTTCTATATCGAAAATCCACTTTAGACATTATGTTAACTCTCATTAATTTGCATCTACTGTACGTATGTTGTAACAAGTTTTGTCCAAGCATGAGATAAAACAGGATCTATGTGCAAATGTTGACTTTTATAAAAAAAACCATGAATATAAATCCAGACATGACTCTGAAATCCCAAACAAAGACATTGACCTTGAACAGGAACAAACTCACAGGAACTACATTCAAAAATCAACAAGAGACAATCGAAACATGAGGCCTATATACAGACAGTAAACCAATGAGAACATGACGACCAAGGGAACAAATGAAAACATGACACACCAGGAACATGAAAACAAGAGACAACATGGCAAGACATGATTTCAAAATAAAAGACATGAAAATAAAAACTAGAGCTTCAAAATAAAAGACATGAACAATGAACAAGACAAGAACACATAACAGAATGTACGGGGTTAGAGTTAGTAGAAAAACTTGACATGAACTTGATATTAAGTAAAAATGTGTACTAATGCTGTAATGACCAGCAGTTGCAAAGTCGTTGCAAAGTTACAGTTAGTAAAATGTGTAAAGTGGACTACTGAAAAAATGTGTTGTTACACTCTAAAAAATATTTAACCTAGGGCTGGGTAACTATATCAGAAGCATATTATCATTTACCTTTCTCCCGATTCAGCACAGAAACTGTAATGTTACTTATATGAAGGTCTATAGAATTAATGTTGGAGTTTTTAATATCAGAAATTGTAAAATGTCATGTCATTTTATATTCTGGATATATAGAATTATATACAATGACTTGGCACTGAGGATTGTGGTGAGATTTCACTATTTAACAAAATTCAAATGCACTTAGCATGTCAGGAAGGTCGCTTAAAATAAGTCCACAGTTAAAATAAGCATATAAACTAAACTTGACACCACTAAAATTAATACTCTATTCTTTCACTTCATGTGACACTCACTGTTCTGTTGCTTTCAATCACTATACCATCAAATGTATTTTGAGAAGTACATCATCTTAACAAATAAACATTGTTTATAGGATGATTGGTCCAGAAAAACAGATATTTACAAGCTGCTGTAAGAAAATATAATCAACTACATCAGCTAACCATCATTTGAATGTAGTACATGTTAAAATATATATTGCATTGTGCAAATGTCTCTTTAAGTACATCTTGAATATTTAGAAAGGTCAACCGTATATACTGCTGAAATGAGATACAGATAACAAACGTGTGCTTATTCAACAGTGAGCGCTGTCCAATGTGCTGAATTTCTACAGATCCTCTACACAAGAGTTTTCAACAGGGGTCGCCAAAACTCTCTTAAATAATATAAGATCATTTGGGGCTGATTCAGGCTCTCTGCTGGGAGACAACTTCTCTTCTGTGTACACAGGGTGAATTTGCAGTATAATGTAAATTGCCAGTTGTAAAACTCAACACAACTGATCAAAGTTTATTAAAGTTTATTAAAGTCAGCAATGCATCTTCATCTGGTGGAATACAGGACAGACACTAACTTGAAGTTCATTTAAAATCAGAAAAAAATAGGCCACAATGTCATTGTAGCCAATAAAGAGGTTCAAAATAAGCCATTTCAAAATCGCACACATAAACATCCATGGTTCCTACCATTTGCACCGAATCATTTTCCATTTTCATTAATTTCTTTCAAAATTATTTGCTTTATATGAATGGCAAATGCTAGTTGCAAAACTAATATGATAACTGTCCTGTAATTAAAGGTGCAGTGTGTAATTTTTAAAAGGATTTCTTAACAGAAATGCAAAATTATATACAAAACTATATTATCAAGGGTGTATAAAGACCTTTTATTAATGACCCGTTATGTTTTTATTACCTTAGAATGAGATGTTTTTATCTACGTGCAACGAGGGTCACCTTACGTGGAAGTCGCCATTTTGTGCCACCATGTTTCTACAGAGGCCCTTAACGGACAAACTTTTCTTGCTAAGTTGTCTCTGTCAATGACATGTTTTTCCGGTGCGGCTACTGTAGCTTCTCTATGTGTTTCAAAAGCGAAGGGTGAGCAGTGGACTAAGCTGTTGGTTGCAATTCGCAACCTCACCACTAGATGCCACTAAAATTTACACACTGCACCTTTAACAAAACATTTACATTTAGGCATTTAGCAGACGCTTTTATCCAAATCGACTTAAAAATATAAGGAACAATCAAGCAAATTTGTCATGCAATAATACAAGAACAAGACTGCACGTATCAGGTTACAGTAATTTTGTTTTATTTGCTATGTGGCCTTCACATAATATGCACAGAACCTTTTTACAACTATATTTTAAATAATTGTGAACATTGTAAAGATTAACAGTATAAAGATTTTAGCAAACCCACAGTGACTCCCTTACTAAAACGGTCAACACTAACTGTGATTACTGAAATGAGACTCTTTCAGACATGAAAACAACATGGACAAATAGAAATATCTCTACTTTATATCATACTTTAAGTTTTGTACTTGGCTATCCAGTTCCGTTACATAGCAAAAATGTAGATGCAACAGGTAGACAAAATATACTGAATTTTGACTCATGATGTTGTCGAAGGAATCGTTCTATTATAGTAGAACTCATCAGAAGTTTTGTACCGTGTCTGTTTTGACCGGAGCGTAAATACTGAAGTCTGAACTCTGCTGTTGTTTCTTCTTGGGTCGTTTCTGTCTTCTGGTTTTCACCTCCAAGGAAGCATAACACACCTCTTCACCATCATTAACCTGAAATATACACAGAATTATATTAGAAACAAATTATCATTTTGAATCAATTCTGTTAAGTGTTTTGTGTTAAGATATTTGTTAGATATTTATTTAAAAAGATGCATAAAATATTTGACAACTTTCACTAACAAGTCAGTGCCTTCAGTGCCTGTAATATTCAATAAGGTAGGAAAACTTGAGCGTGTTTGTGTTGTTCATACCTCAGAAGTATTTTTACTTTTTATCTTTTCCTTGTGATCAGTTTCACCATCTGAAATGAGTTATAAGAACATCAATTATTTCGAAACAATTGATTTATGCAAGAACATGACTAGCAAATTTGCCAAAGGCTGTTAGTCCACATAATAAAGTAAAAATGATGGCGAAGAAAGAAAAAAGTATAAAAAATTACCTCTAGTTTTCTTCTGACAGAGGCAGTACACACAGATGAAGCAGAAGAGAAAACACAAAACACACACAATGACCAGCAGCATCCAGCAGACGAAACAGTCTGATACAAGAGGAGAGACATCGGTGAAGGGTCCAGAAGACACTTCTTCCAAGCAAAAAACAAAGACAAAACATCATTATAAATCTTAATAAATAATTATTTTGTTTTGTTTACTCTGAAAGAGTTCCTCTGAGAAATGTACACGTTGCGAAAATAGCACATGCAAAATTAAAAGTTAAAATGAAAACAACATACACAGCAAAATCACCAGTGTTAAGTGTACACTGCTGATGTATATATGCATATATAGACCAGCAGTGTACATTTGGTGATTTTGCTGTTTTTAAAAATCTATCAAAACTGCTTACCAGCCAGAGAAAGACGCGTTGTTTGATTTCCATAATAGTACACAGTAGAGTAAGTGCCATCATTGATTTTTTTCTGTTGTTCAGCACAGTAGTAAAGTCCCAGATCAGAGACTGTAATGTTAGTAATATGTAGATCAAAAGAATTAATGTTGGGGTTTTTAGGAAAGCTAAACCGTGGCATGATTTCTTCAGTAATCGTCATATATTCAATTATGAGAGAGGGTTGATGTTCATGAGAGCAGTTTCTTATCCATGCAGTGTAACCATGAGTTATAGGACGATCGCAGTGAAGTGTGATGTTGTCTCCTGGTCTTACTTTGACCTCAGTTTCTGCTCCATAGATTATTGTCTGGCTGAACAATAAAACAACTAGAGCAGGGAAAAATTCAAGGTGAAAACTTTTATCATACCAATAAAAACCTATTATTTATTAAATTCTGTAAAGAAAATAGCTTTCTTACAATATTAAAATAAATAATAACAGGTTAAAAATATAATTTGTCTTACATATAAGTGCGGTAACTCTTGATGTCTTCATCTCAGTGAGTGAGTGTGAATAACTGACTCTGGTGATGCAGATATCAGCTCTCATCTGATTGGTTTACGCCAATGGAAAATTCAACTGAGTTGGACATTTGAAGTGTGAGAGGTTTATCAGCCAATCACCAGTGTCCTTATTAACAGTTTTGTTCTGTTTGTTGTGTTCTTCTTTGTATTGTTTCATTAAAATGGACACCACCTTTGACCAGCAGACACACAAAAGAATAAAAGGAACTTTGTTTATCACTAATATGTTTAACATCACTGTATATTTAATTACAACATGTATATAAATGTCAAAAAACCTGTCACATATTTTCTGTTTAAAAAGAAACTGGTCTGTTAAATCTAAGTTAAGGTCCATATTTAAGTTTTTTTTTTTTTTTTTTTTGTTATATCATACACTCTCAGAAAAATTTACAATAGCTGTCACTGTACCCTTTCAAACAGTACACCTTTGTATCTAAAGGATGCATATTACTATAGTACCTCAAAAGTACATATTAATGTCTCTGTTATGTTACATAACCGTATCTTTTTAAATGGTACCATCCCAGTGACGGCTGTTGACCTTTTTTCTGACAGTGTACCAATACAAATTTGGGCAAAGCTGCAAAGCTGCACTGCAACAAAATCTAAGCATGCAAAACAGGAAATCCACAAATATTTCATTCAGACCACTTACAAAGCTCCACACCTTTAAATAGTCAATAAGAGGCCACCAAGAACAAATGTTTCCACTTTGTGGATTTGGGTGTTAGTTTGAGTGTATGTATTTCACCTAAACCCACAGAGACTATTGATAAGAACCCCCTGTTTGTCTCACTAACACCTCTACCAGCAGCAACCAAGTTTTCAGGTCTCCCATCCAAGTACTGACCAGGCTCAACCCTACATAACTTCAGTAGGCAACTAGTTTTGGGATACAGGGTGATATGCTTGATGGCAATGTAATTAGATTAGGTATTTGTTTGAAACATGTTATTTATAATAAATTATATTATAGCATATTAGGGAAAAATAATTCACATCAACACTCATTCACAGCTGACATCTGTACACATCATACTCAGGCCTCTGTCTAATACTCAGAACGTCTGACTTAACAGAATGAACAAATATACAAGATTAATACAAATTAGGATTAAGATCTGAGATCTCATTGGCTAAATGTAATATTTTTTGGAAGAGTACTTTATATTGTATACTGTATTACGTTTGACCACTGTGATTGTCACTTGGCATTGACCAATGATGAATATCTCTCAACATAGACTTGTGGCATAGACAGAGAGTTTTGTAAACTATTAAAGTATAATTTGCAGATGTGAAGGCCAATAAAAGTGATTAGCAATGATTGGGGACAGAAGTGTGTGTGTGGGGGGCATATGTGGTTTATGGGGAATAGTGAATAGTGCATAATGACATGTTTACTAAGTGTCCCCATAAACTGAACAGCTTAAAGAAACATACTAAATAGTACCTTTTCATAGATTTAAGGCTGCCAACAGGTTTTTGGGACGGTTGGGGTTAGGCACTGGAACAGGTTAGGGGAATAGAATATAACAATTTGTACAGTATAAAATGCATTGCGTCTATGGAATTGTCTCCGTAAACCACATATGCCAACATATGTCTGGCTTATCTTGTAATTGTCTTGTAATGTGTCCACATTTGTGTAAACTTGCTAAAGATTACACATTTATAAAAATTGTACTTTGGCCAAAACATTTCTTACTTAAATAATTAGTAAATGTTTACCTTACTGACATTTTACACAAAGCAAACTTGTGCTTAAACTTTCTGTTTCAGATTTGCATTGTAGATGTTCACACTGTACCGTATTTTCACACTTTGTGGTTGTTTTAGGTTATGAGAGTGCAAAGATGTTCACAGCAAATGTTATGAAGGTATTTCATTCATAAGCATTAACCTTAAAACTTTATCATGTCAAAAGTATGGTTAAACATGGATAAATGTTATTTATCAGTAAAACATCTGTTATTTACTTCAGATGGATTCGACAGAAAAACATCAGTGTGAGATGAGTAAGACTGGAAAGTTCTGCCATCATTCTGAAGTCACTTATAGACTCCTGCCATCTGTACATCACTATGAAAAGATGTATGTAAACTCAGCTTTCCCCGGTAGAAACTGCTTACTGCACATACTGTATTTGTAAATCAAAGCTTAAATTTTATTTTTTATCTACAGTGTTTAACAACAAATTAATTATATTTTGTGTATTGTATTTGTCACGTTCGGTTTAAACACCGGATTGTGGAAAGTAAAGAAGAACCCAACTGCAAAAGGATGTATAAAAATATATCTCTGATTTATTTACAATAAACTGAAACACCCACGAGGGGGTAAAAACGGAAAGGAACAAAAACAATGTGATGAAACACAAATGACTGGAACAGATAACGGGAACCATAACACTGGAAATCAACAACAACGCACGCACACCACACAGAGAACACAAGGGCATTAAATAGACAGCACATCAATGGGGAACAGGTGAACATAATTAATCACTTAAGACATGATTACATAAGGGAGTAGGGTAAAAGTGACAAGACACTGGGAACACGTTTTACACATACATGATGTGAAACAACACGTATTCCCACATAAACACAATGCTGCCCTGGTCTTGCCCTCTGGATAATATCCAAGGTCAGGCAGGACCATGACAGCCACACCACACTGGGGAACACGTGTCACACAGAAATAATGTGAAACACACGTGTTCCCACAAAACACAATGCTGCCCTGACCTTGCCCTCAGAACATAGACCTGAACCTATACTAAGGTCTGGCAAGATCACGACAGCAACAAGACACCGGGAACATGTGGAAGCCACACACAGAATGTGATCCCACATGTCCCCACACAGAACATGATACTGCCACGGTCCTGTCAGATGCACTCAGACCTACATCTAGCACGGATGTCTGACAGGACCGTGACAGTATTTTATTGTTTGAAGTATTATGTTTATGTATAGTGTATTGTTTCAAATGTATAGCACTTTGGTCAACCTTGTAGTTGTTTTTAAATGTTCTTTATAAATAAATATACATTACAATACTACAATGCAATATCAGTGTCATTAAGAACCTAAATGCCAGATAACATCAAGTTGTATAGCACATCAACTTTTGTCGTGGATTTTTTCAGGAGAATCAGAGACGGTTGAGATGTAAAATTCTCTTCAAAGTATTTTATTAAAGAATTGTATCAGACAGCTTGAAACACAATACTGGTCATAGGGTGTACACCTGGTAAAATGATAATGACAATGACCCCGTTCTGAGTTTTTCAGTATATTATATAGTGCTCCAATATTGGTCCAGTAGCCCTGCCTTTCTCTCACTCTGTACTGTCCCAATGCCCAGCACTCAAAACCTTCAGGCCCCTTAGCTCCTTCTCATAACTCATGACAACTTGGTGATGCTGTGGCTTTATCTCTAGAACATTCCAAGCTGGTACATAAATCCTTCCATGGGTGGTAAAGCTCAGTGTCTTTGTTCTCTAACACATCATACAACTATTTGCTATCCTTACCATGGACCCCCTTATCTCCTCCAGGCCCAGCTGTGGACCTACACATTCATGTTCAAGCAACAGAGAGACTTAAAACTTAATTCATGTAGACCTTAACCATGAAACACATTAAAAGCATACCATATAAAACATAATACTAATCTGTAAGATAAAACACTCAAAATTTCTCCACCATATATCCCCCCATCGGAAACTAAAAGTTTTCGATAAACACCCTGCACATATGACTGATGATACAAGAGACTCCGGGCTAGGTACTTTAAAGAAAGAAATCATATAAAATAATAAAATACCCCTGACAATTAAGGCCAGACCCTCAGTCACTTTTCTAGTCTCAAGTCATTTCACACTGGTTACCCTTTAAATGATATTTAACAACATGTAAAAAGAGTAATGATTAACAACATGTAAAAAATAACATAACATTTAATTTTAGATCAAAAGCAAGCATTTTATCTTTTCAAAAAATTCTTTTCACTTTCTGGTAAGCCGTGCTAGGTGGATGTTTTACCTCCACCCCCAGGATATTCCCGGACCATCAGTCACTTACCAGGCTTGTTACACTGTCATCACACCGTGGACAGTGATGCTTAAAACCATCCCTTTCACTCATTTACACAAACTTCAGGTTTGGAACTTGCATTACTAATAAAAGATTATAACTTGTAATAAAAATAATAAATGCAAACAATAATACCTTGTTAATAAATGTTAACACATGCTAAAAATTATAAATGTTAATAAAAAATAATAAATGCATTAATATAAGTGACACCCTATGTCCAGTTTAACATGACCAGTAACATAATGATTCTCACATGAGAGTGTTTTGCTCTGGTGGGCAGTCCACACAGAGTCTTTCTAAGAAACATGAATTCTATATGTATATGTGTAGGGTGCATCTTCCAGCTTTCGACGTTCTTCAACCCATGCGCTTTGCACGCGTAGAGGGCCGTGTGAGGGAGGAGGGTACTAGAGCCTCGTTGGTTCCCCATCACACATGGATATTTTCCTCAAATTTATCTCCCTCGTCGTCCTCATTCATTTGTACCCGTTGGTACATTATCTTACCCATTCCTTTTTCAATAGTTTTCTCAATCAAACCCCTGATACATGGTATGCAACAACAACCACACAATGCAATGATAGCAACAGCTACAGCAGCTGACATCAGTATAGTTATCAGTGTACTCCACTGTAAATGGGTCATCGATTCCAGCATTCTCAGCCAATTCATTTGACAAGGCAGTCAAACCTTCTTATGCCCTTATAATGCTTCCATCAGTAGCAGTATTATCAAAAATAAATTTTCAGCATCCATCATCTATAATTTTTTACAACACCCCCCTTTTCAGCCAACCACATATCTAATGCCAGGCTGTTTTGTTGTGCCATCAGTTACGTTACTCCCAATTATGCAGTTATCCCCTTAACGTGATACAATTAATTTATCCAATCCACATTTTTATTGAGGGTTGACCACCAGAAAATTATTTACTTAAAACTTGCAACAATTTGATTTCTTGCTTTTTATTCATCTGGCACCCCCCTTTGGAACCCCTATGGCATCTATATACACACTATTATTATAAGATCCACCAGGCAGATTTCTTTCTGTCTGTTAATACTCTTAACACTTATTTTATCATATACGCTCCCAAAATCAGGTAATGAAAACATTTGAAATGGCATTATTAATTGTACAAGGGTACAGGTTCCCTTTTCAATTTACTCTCAAATTTGGCCTTAATTTCATGTCAACACACATCCACCATACATCTGCCCTTTCTGTGGTCTGGCCTATAAACCAGTTTTCCTTGTATCCCTCTTTATCATTTGTAACATCAATTTCTCTTTGGCACCACCCATCTGTAAAATGTTTAACATCTTCATTTCCAAAGGTTCTCTTAAAACATGTATAATTACTCTTATAAGCCTGTACTTGGTGGGAAAAACATTTTCATTATTAAACACATAAACAACATTCATGCAATCTTCATCCTCCATATCCTTATATACTTTAATCATACGTTACCAATTCATTGTGATCTCCAAATCCAGTTTCTATGGTTCATCACATCACTATCTAAAAAATAAGGTTACAGTGTTAATTTATCATATGGTTATTTCAACATAATGACATCGATACAGTCGCCGGGGGTCGTCTTCTCTGGTACCTGGAAGCAATGAGTATTATGATACCACAATTTGGAAACTTTTACCTTAACAGCTGTTGGGCTAGCTTCTGTGACCTCATATGGGCCTTCTCGTCTGGGTTCATCCCACTTACGCTTGTAAACTTTAATGTACACCCCGGTTTCTACAGGAAAAGGTGTTGCAGTCCCGTCACCAGGTGCCTTTTAATCTGTAAAATAGCTTTATGGTTTCTCATCAGTTCAGCAATATATTCATTAATATTCATTAATATATTCATATATTATATTCATTAATATTCAATTATTTTTTTTAGATCCTCCTCATGCTCCAAATTCATAAAATTTTGGTTAGCTTTAAACATTGGTCTCCCAGTTACCATTTCATGAGGGGATAAACGCGTTTCCCTGTTAGTACTAGATCTTATGGCCATGACCGCTATTTAGTTTAGTCTGTGCACAGATTTTGCCTATTTTTGATTTAAGTATACCGTTATACCTCTCAACCACCCCTTGAGACTGTGGATGATACACTGATCCAAATTTTTGGGTTATTCCTACCCTAGCAAGTGCTTTTCTCAACAGGTTGGCCTGAAATCCTGGTCCATTATCTGACTGTAATACCTTGGGAAGGGCAAATCTTACGACCACTTCCCTCTTAAGTGCTCCAGCCACTGCTTGCGCACTCTGCGTTCACTTTGGATAAGCTTCTGTCCATCTCAAAAACACATTTTCTCCTTAATTGGGTGGATCATATCTACAAAATCCATCACTAGATGCACAAATGGTCCTTCCACACTTGGAAACAGACGCATTGGGTGTACTGCTGGTTTCACATTTCTATAAATGTCACATTCTGACAAAAATTCGCGAATTTAGTTTTGCATATTGATAAACCAGAAACCCTGTTGTCTCAAAATCTTATCTACCATCTCCCCCCTCACGCAATGTTCACTACCATGCGCATTCATCATTACCATTTTCTCCATTCTAGATGGTATTACTAATTGTTGTTGCTCTGATCTCCACAAACCTTTTACATTGACAACACCTCTACTTTGCCACTCCATCTTTTCAATTTGTTACACTGTATTTTGCATGTCTCTGATTTCATCTACATTTACGTCTGCAAAAATGCTCACCTGTTCACTGTCAGTCTTTTTACCTGATCTTGTCACTACCATAGCCATGGTTTCAGCTTGCTCTGGTTTTGCCACACCTAATTTTGCTTCCTCGTCTGCTTTTTCATTTCCTTTGTCAATAAATGAGTCTCCTTTTGTGTGTGCTGCACACTTAATTACATTTACTTTAGCTGGTTTTTATATTGCCTCAAATAGTTGTGTGATCTCTGTAAGATGTTTAATTGGGTCGCCATTACTTTGCTTAAACACATTTTCATGCCATATTCCACCAAATAATTCAACACGCCATATAGACATTGATTTTCAGAACTTTTCCAATTTCACACGCTTCAATTAATGCTCTTAATTCTGCACATTGGCCAGACATTTGTCCATGCCTCAATACTTTAAATTTGTCAGTCACTGGATCTCCCAGGATCACACTATATCCCATGCAACTTTAGCCTATCTCATTTTTATAGCATGAACCATCTACAAACAAATGCTTGTAACTGGGATTCCCTTCTTAAACCAAGTCTGCTCTCAGTTTCATCTCTTTAATTTCTTTTGTTATACACTACAATATAGCAACATATGTCTGATTTTTTTCCATGTCCTCACATTTAAATTCCCTAAATTACTTTACCCTACTGGCATATTCTGGTATTAACTCTGATATGAACTAAAACACCCTGTGGCTCCCAAAAATGCCATCATCTGCTTCACTGTGTTTTGCTATGGATAGTCAAGCATGGTTCTGTGGTGTTTGTCACAAATTTGTTTTTGCTCTTCAGAGACTACTCTTTTTAGGTATTATACACTGGCTTTAGTCAATATCAGCTTTTATTTTGATACTTTTATCTGTATATCTGCTCAAAATTTTTTCTGTTAATTTCTTAAAACCCTCTCTGGTGTTGTGTGCTATCAAAATATCATCTACATATTGCAAGCATACTCCCTTGTGTTGCTATCTTGTAAAATGATTTGCTTCTTATGTATACCTGTCTCAGTCATTTCTAATAGAATTAGATACCTGCCTAGCTACCTATCCAACATACTTCTGGTCTAATTAAAGGGGTTAGTTCCTGTTTAGTTATTTTGGTTAAACACTGCAATGTTAATCCCTGTGGTGTGGTTTTGATAGTAGCATCTAATTTACACAAAATGTCCCTTCCAATGAATGGAACCTGAGGAGCCTTCAGAAATTGATTTACAACAGTTTTTCCTTCTATTTGAAGCATAATTGGTTTTGACAGACACATTTCCATAGGTTTTCCAGAAAATCCCATTGTGTCAATTAAACATTCAATTTTCACTCAATTAATTATGCATGTTAATTTAGATTCTTCCCAATCATTTTCGGATAATGCTACCTGTTGGTTAATGGGACCCTCCGAACACCCCTATTGCTTCCATGGGTTTGTTGGACAGTCACGCCTAGCATGAGTATTCTCCCCACATCCCCAGCAAACATTGTTTGCCCGAAATATGGACCCATATCAGCGGATGTCCTGTTCTGAAAATATTCCCTTCTTCTGCCCCTTTGCCATCTTCAAAAACTAATTCCTCTACTCTCTCCACTAGGTGCCATTACATTCACAACTACTGGTTGAAACGGGGCTGCGCCCTGGGGGTGCTGCGCCCTGGGGGTGCTGCCATGGGTTCAGATTTTGGGTTTGATCCGCAGCTTGTTTTTGCAGATCAGCTACCTGTTCATACTTGTTAGGAGGGTGTGTTGCGACCATTTCGCCCTGAGAGTGGCTCGCTGACTCATATGACCCTGCCCATCCCACTACATAGGTTCCCCTGGGGTCCTTACTAATGTCTTTGTGTCTTTTCTTTTCCTCCAGACTAACTTGAGCCAGCTTTCGTTCAGTCTCTTTAGCTTGTTGCTCTAAGTCTCTAAGTCTCTTTCGTATTTCTGGTGTTTGGAAGCATGGTGTTTCAGGATCTCCACCCACTGGCTGTGTGGCATTGCATCTAGCCCTGGGGTGTCACTCAGTTTGTTTTGCACAGACACTGGCAGTGCGTCCAGCAGTTCCTTTCTGAAAAGTCTGGTTTCAAAGTCTCTTGGGTCAGTAGGATCTTTTCTCAGCCCCTGCCCTCTCCAAGTTTGCATGTTTTTAGCAATCCACAGTGCACAGTCCTCCAGACCCAGTGCAGCGGGGGTCAGTTTGGTGCTGTCAAACTTGACAGGAAACTCAGTTCTCAAGGCACCCCAAAGTCTGCCTCTGTAATAGTCAAGAGCCTGACCGTCAAAATCATACGAAACCACACTCTGTCCCATACCTGCTAACCACAACACATCCTCCATTTCCCTCAAACTAGTGATTTTTGCCAGTAAGGCTTTTATGTCACCCACCGCCAATCTTGTACCTTGTGTTTCTCTCTCCAACGCACCAATCCAGGGACCAGCACCATCTCTTAAACTTGGCAACAAATTTATTATAGTCTCTAAATCCCTATGAGCCCATGGGACATACACAGCTGTTTTTCCTTCAATACGCAATGGAAATACACTAACACCTGGCTCATTCATTCCACCTCTAGGGGTACTTTTCAGTAATGGGGATCTGTCCTCCATTGGGTCAAAGTCTAAAGCTAATGTGTCCCTATACTCCAAATCTCTGTTTCTCTCCTCTACCAACATCTTAGCTCTGTAAGTTCTTAATCCATCAGGTCCTGACATTTTTGTCATATCTATACCGCCTTTAGATGCTGGGTACTCTTGTGTCATTTTCATATTTAGCCATTCGTCAGTTTCTCGCTTTCTCTGTTCCATAGCATGCACTGCCCTAACCTTTTGTTGCTTAAGCACCCTTTCTTTTGCTCTCTCTCTATCCTGCCTTTCTTGCTCCAAAATCATCCTTTCTTCCTCTTGTAATCTTTTAGCCAGCTCTCTGTCCTGCGATAGCCCTGCTAAACCCAAATACTTCACATCTTTAGTTAATTCTGTTATTTCCTTTGCTCTCTGTTCAATTATTCGATCCAGATGTTCTAGCTGAGTCCTGGTATACTGACTAGCTCCTCCTGCTGCCTGACTTTGTTCACTGATTGATTCTTCCTTTGCTCTATTCATCTCATCATACAGTTCCAAATTTCCCTCAGCTTCTAATTCCCCTTTAAGCTGCATAGTTCCTTTTATAACTGGATACAGTGTGCTAGCATTTGGTGAAGCAACAGGGGTGGTTTGGGCTGGAGTGAGAGCAGTGAAGGGAGGGTGACTTTCAGAGAGAGTGGTGAAGGGAGGGGTGATTGTGTGCGTGGTAGAGGGAGGGCATGGATTGAGGGAGGCCGGGGCAGTGGGCGGTGCATAGGGCGGTGGCTTAACTGTTGTAGTTACCACAGGTAATTGGTTTGCAGTGTCTACTGGCTGTTCTAGCAATCTTGTCTTTTCTATTCTTTCGTTGTGCTTTGCCAGCTCTTGAGCTCTGACCTCTTCTCTATCAGCCATCACTCTTTCAGCTTCCTTACTCCAGCAACCTCTAGCTTTTTCCCACAATTCCATTCCATCTAACAAAGCTTTCCTCTTCTCTTTCTTTCCATCCTTCTTTGCTTTTAACTCCTGATTAGCTATGTAATTAGTCATCCAAATTTTCATACTCTTTGTTTTTTCTTTATTCCATGTTCCCTGTTCTGGCCAGTGAAAGGGAGGCTGCTCTCCTTTCTTATATTTGTTACTTCTGGTATACCATTTTAGATCATTACACCACTTAGCCAATGCTTTACCATCAAAGCCTTTGTCTTGTAAGTTACACCATTCTACCGGGGCCACAGTGATAACACGCTCTAATTCTTTTGTTGCTGCTTCCATGTTACACTGAATGGTTGTTTGCTTTATTTATTTAACAATAAATCAATGCAGTTTTCTGCACTATAAAATGTTCCAGTCAGGCTACTGGAATAAATCACAAAGGGTCCCACAAGTAGTTAAATGATCTCCTCTTCACCAATCACTTTATCTGTCACACAACCACTTTTAAGATTTGATTCAAATTTAAACTTAGCACTTACAATGCTCAGTTCTCTATATCCCACAATTGTCTTTGACACATAAATCTTACAACTGGAAAAACTTCTTATCTCAGGCCAACTAAAACTAACAAAAAAGATCCCTCTGATTAATTGGGCTATTTTAAATGCAGACGTAACTGTATTGATCTCAGACACTACTGTTTTAATTATTAACCTTCCTTCTATTAACTATTTTTTTTTTGTTAAATCAAATACACTCAATAATAACTTTTCAATATTAGATAAAGATTTCAGGTTCCACCAAAATTCAATGTTTTCAGTAACAACTGCCATTCCATCACGGACAATATTTATCACACAGGATAACTCTTACCACTAACTTTCAAAATTAAAATTTTCATATGAGTTGAATAAGATGCAGAAATGCTTTTTAGGGACGTTTTTAAAACTATTCACTTATGGTAAGTCCTTACCATGCAACAATTAATAAACACTTTCTTAACTTTAAGTTGGACAAAAGCTTTTCCCTTGTCTCTCCCGAGTTTATTTGATAGAGCAATTTATAGTATCATAGTTCATCGATAAATTACCCTTAAACACTGTGTTCAACTCAAAGAATACTTTATAGTATCACAGTTCATCGATAAAGCACCCTTAAACACAGTGTCTATATCAGTGAGCTCTCTATAGTATCACAGTTCATCGATAGAGGCACTCATAAACACTCACTCAAGCAACCCACTGGTTTTTCCCGCACTCCAGACTCTCTCGCTCACCCTCGTCAGCACATTCTAAGCACCTTGGTACCCAAACTATGCAAACTCTTCATATTTGTTTCATAGAGCAATTTATAGTATCAAAGTTCATCGATAAATTACTCTCAAATACTCATTTAAGCAACCCACTGGTTCTCCCTCAACAAAGATCTCTCTCTTATCTCACTTTTGTTTCATAACTTAACCAGTTACTTCAAGAAACAACTAACAATCAAACCCACTGGTTTTCTTTCCTTTAAAAAGATATATCCGTACTCATCTCAGATAATCTATTAAAATCAGCCCACTGGCTTTACAAAATTTAGTTTCAAAATTTTAGTTTTAGTTTGAGTCCATAAAATCAGCAAAATTTAGTATAATTAAATGCCCTCTTGGCTATTAACAGTCAACGCCCTCTTGGCTATGTTAATATTAATTTCCATCAACTGTTTCACAGCTGGGTCCTCTTGACCCTCAGATAAGAGTACACCTACTCGGAAGACCAGGTTTCCCTATTAGAGATAATTTATCTTGTAATATCATCCACAAGTCCCTTCTCATTAATAGCAATACTAGTTAGTTTATGAGTTACAGAGAGAATTCAGGAATTCAAATGAAAACGCCGGGCTGTCTGTGTTCTCCAAACAGAGTCAAAAATCTCATCAATGCAGGTGAAAAAATGCTATAACGCTTTGCTTACCTTAATTTAAGAAGCAAGCGGCTGGCCAGCCTTAGCAGTTTAACACCCACAAAGAAGAAACAATCGACTCAGGTTGGAGAACATCTCCCCCCGACCGTGAACGGCCTCTGAACGATCCCACTCGGTTGTCCAATGTTCTCTCTTGTAACCCTGCTCGCAGCGCCAATAATGTCATGGATTTTTTCAGGAGAATCAGAGACGGTTGAGATGTAAAATTCTCTTCAAAGTATTTTATTAAAGAATTGTGTCAGACAGCTTGAAACACAACACTGGTCATAGGGTGTACACCTGGTAAAATGATAATGACAATGACCCCGTTCTGAGTTTTTCAGTATATTATATAGTGCTCCAATATTGGTCCAGTAGCCCTGCCTTTCTCTCACTCTGTACTGTCCCAATGCCCAGCACTCAAAACCTTCAGGCCCCTTAGCTCCTTCTCATAACTCATGACAACTTGGTGATGCTGTGGCTTTATCTCTAGAACATTCCAAGCTGGTACATAAATCCTTCCATGGGTGGTAAAGCTCAGTGTCTTTGTTCTCTAACACATCATACAACTATTTGCTATCCTTACCATGGACCCCCTTATCTCCTCCAGGCCCAGCTGTGGACCTACACATTCATGTTCAAGCAACAGAGAGACTTAAAACTTAATTCATGTAGACCTTAACCATGAAACACATTAAAAGCATACCATATAAAACATAATACTAATCTGTAAGATAAAACACTCAAAATTTCTCCACCATACTTTGTCATTATGTTCATTTAATAGTGAAGTTGATGATTTAAACAAAACAACAATTGGGTGGAAGTGAAGCATAAACCACACTGAGCAAGCTGCCCTTCTTGCATTTGCTGCTAGCCAACACACAAACTTCATATAGACCCCTTCACGGTTCACGTCACAGGCTGTTCCCACTGCGCATGTCGGGGTCAGAAAAGTCATTACAGCAGATTCAGTTGCGTATTATTCGGTATCGTCAAAAATGCCTACTTACGTCGTGGACTGTGAAAATCGCACCAGGTCTTCCGTTAAGTTTTCGCGAGTCATGCAGAATCTCAAAAACAAAAAAATACAACATCTGCGTCTGCAAGCAATTAACGTGCAGACTGGGACAATGCAAAGATCAAAGAGGCTTGTGTTTGTAGTACTCACTTCATTTGAGGTAAGTCATCATTTTTCAGCACTGTTAGATTAAATTATAAAGCCTAAATGGTATGAACAGTTCGACCCCGTGCTGCGCGCGCACCCGATAGTCATTCAATGTTTACAAACCTTGAAGGGGTCTATAAGCTAATGCAAAAATTTGTCTCTGATGACCAGTAGTAAGAAATCAAGTTCAGATCAGATAATGTCATGCAGCAGTGAATGTAAAGCATTTATTTTGATTTTACTTTATCTTGTTAAAAATATTGCATGGCATCAAATGGATGTGTATCACACCTATGTGCACTGCAGGGGTTTAACTTACAAGTAAGTGTTTAACAGATGACCTTTACAAGTTAAAGTTACCAAAATATATGGCATAATGACCATACAATATAATCAAGTTAAATAACTAATTTAAAAGTTGACATAATTGACCTGACACCGACCTGGCATTATTAACATCTAATACAGACAATTTAAACCTTTTAGGGCATAAATCTACCTGTAACATTAGAGAAGTTTGTAGTTTTGAGAGACAATTTAGACATCTTGCAACAGGAAACCACAACCTTGTGTTTGTTCTTGTGCACTAATAGGCGTTAACTGATGCCTGCTTAATGCACACAAATGCAATGGACAAAGGTTATAAGCAATAGGTTCACACCCAGACTCAAAGCAACACATTTCTCATACAGCCCACATTCTTTTATACTTTAGGATGGAAGTGAACATCAGAGTTAACAAATGCTTTTGTATGATATGTAATGAATCCTAATATAAAAAAGACAAAGAACATTTATTAAGAAATGTTTAGTATTATTAACACGCCAAAAAACAGTCTGTTTATATTTACAAGAAACTTTTCTTGCATTTTTAAAAGACCTGTCACATATTTTTTGTTTGAAGATAAACTAGTTTGTTAAATCAAAGTTAGAGTCCATAATTAAAGAGTCTTTCTGTTTTTTGTCAAACACTCTCAAAAATCTTCAAAAAGCTGTCAATGTACCCTTTCAAACAGTACACATTTGTATCTAAATGATGCAGTACCTTAAAAGTACATATTAATGTATCTATCTATACCGGGTAACAATATCTTTTTAAAGGGTACCATCCCAGCGACAGCTACTGATCTTATTTCTGACAGTGTACCAATACAAATTTGGGTAAAGCTGCAAAGCTGCTCTGCAACAAAATCTAAGCATGCAAAACAGGAAATCCACAAATATTTCATTCAGACCACTTACAAAGCTCTTCACATTTAGTTGTGTATCACATTCTCAAATTCTCACCTCATATCTTTTAGTCGATCAGAGGTCAACAAAAACAAATGTTTCCACTTTGTGGGTTTGGGTGTTAGTTAGTTTGAATATTTTTCTGGGGCAGTTTAAAATCTTTAAAAAAGTTCTGTATTTTCTTTTTTTTTTGTTCTTTTATTTATTTGTTTTTTTCTAATTTGATATATTATATGGAATATGATACCAATAATAAATTGTTACATTTATATAGCTCTTTTGCAGCACTCAAAGCGCTTTACATATAAAAGGTGGATTACAATGTGCAGCATCCCCCTGGATGATGGGACAGCAGCCATATTACACCAGAACACCCACCACACACCAGCTTATTAGTAGTGATATAGTAGTGATATATTATAGTAATTAATTCACATTAACATTTATTGACAATAATGGCTCAAGGGTGAGTAAATTGTGGGGTAATTTTCATTTTTCGATGGAGTTTCCCTTTAACAGATAATGATTTTCCTCATCTATGCCAAAAGATTAAAAAAAAACTAGGGAATTAAGGAAAAGAACAAGAGGCATTATGTCTGGCTTATCTTGGAATTGTCTTGTAATGTGTCATTGTGTTAACCTTCTAAAGATTAAACATTTATCAAAATTGTACTTTGGCCAAAACATTTCTTACCTAAAAAAATGCAGGAAAAGGTTCTTGTAAATATTAAACAGACTGTGTTAATAATACTAAATATTTATTAATAAATGTTCTTTGTCTTTAGCATTCATTACATATCAAACAAAAGCATTTGTTAACTCTGATGTTGAAGTATAAAAGAATGTGAGCTGTATGAGAAATGTTTTGCTTTGCGTCTGGGTGTGAACCTATTGCTTATAACCACAAAATCGTCCATTGCATTTGTGTGCATTAAGCAGGCATCAGTTAACACCTATTAGTGCACAAGAACCAACACAAGGTTGTGGTTTCCTGTTGAGAGATGTCTAAATTGTCTCTTAGAACTACAAACTTTTCTGATAAGTTACAGGTAGATTTATGCTCTGAAAGGTTTAAATTGTCTGTTTTAGATGTTAATATTGTCAGGACAGTGTCAGGTCAATTATGACAACTTTTTAAAATTTAGCTTGATTATGTACCTGATCATTTTTACATTTTGGTAACTTTAACTTGTAAAGGCCATCTGTTTAACATTTCCTTGTAAGTTAAACCCCTGCAGTGCACATAGGTGTGACACACACACATTTGATGTCATACAATATTTTTAGCAAAATAAAGTTAAATCAAGATAAATGCGTTCCATTCTCTCCTGCATGACATTACCTGATCTGAACTTGATTTCTTACTGGTCATCAGACACAAATTTTTGCATTAGCTTATATGAGGTTTGTGTGTTGGCTAGCAGCAAATGCAAGAAGGGCAGCTTGCTCAGTGCGGTTTATTCTTCACTTCAACCCAATTGTTGTTTTGTTTAAATCTTCAATCTTCACTATCAAATAAACACTAATAATGACAAAGTTTGTGTGCTATACAACTTGATGTTATCTGGCATTTAGGTTCTTAATGACACTGATATTGTATTTTAGTATTGTAATGTATATTTATTTATAAAGCATATTTAAAAACAACTACAGGGTTGACCAAAGTGATGTACATTAGAAACAATAAAAAAAACTTTAAACAATAAAATACAATACACACAACAAAATAAATTTGTTGTTAAACATTGTAGATAAAAAAAAATCAAATTTAAGCTTTTATTTAAGCATGGAAAGAGATAGTACCGTTCGAATAGACACTGGTAAGCCGTTGTATAGTTTGGGGCCAGCCTTTGCAAATGCTCTGTCCCCTCTATGTTTAGTCCTGAGAGTAAAACACCCAAACATTTTGAGAATAAAAATACTATCATCCTGTTTATTCAAACAGCTTTGTTTTCATCTCATCAAATATTAATTCTAAAATTATTAAAACACAATTTCTAAACTAAGAAAAGCTTTAGATAACCTATAGACTCAATTTGACTTTTATGAAAATACTGTACAAGTTATGACTTTTTTAAACTCACAAAATAAATTGACACAGTTCCTTAATAATATCTGTGTTCATTTACAAAATATGTAAATACGTTGTGTACTGTATATAGCTTGTGTGTTCTGTAGTTTATATATTTGTACCTAAATGTGGTTAATTTATCATTGATTGAAGATCTTAACTGAGATAGCTGAGTACAAATATGTGCAGTAAGCAGTTTCTACTGATGAAAGCTGAGTTAACATAAACTGATCAGAGAGATTCACATCTTTTCATAGTGATGTACAGATGGCAGGAGTCTATAAGTGACTTCAGAATGATGGCAGAACTTTCCAGTCTTACTCATCTCACATTGATGTTTCTCTGTATGATCCATCTGAAATAAATAAAATATGTTTTACTGATAAATAACATTTGTTTAACCATACTTTTGACATTATAAAGTTTTAAGATTAATGGTACTGATTGAAATACCTTTATAACATTTACTGTGAGCATCTTTGCACTCTCATAACCTAAAACAACCACAAAGTATGAAAATATGGTTCAGTGAGAAAATCTACAATGCAAATCTGAAACAGAAACTTTAAGCACAAGTTTGCTTTGGGTAAAATGTCAGTAAGATAAACATGAATATATTATTTAATCTAGTACAGTTTATTTTAGTTCAATTTAAATTTGATTATGTGTACAGTCTCATCTGGTATACATTCTGCTCATTAACAAAGACAAATAATTCTACTGTAGAGAAAATTAAGGCAGCAAAAAAAAGAGTAAATATATACCTGTAGGTTTCTTTAGACAGAGGCAGACACAGATGAAGCAGAGGAGAAAACACACAACACAAACACTGACCAGCAGCATCCAGGGGAGGAAACAGTCTGATACAGGAGGAAAGACGGTGCTGAAGGGTGCAGAAGACACTTCTTCAAAACGAAAACAAAGACAACCTCATAATAAATATTAATATAGAATTAATTTGTTTTGTCAAAAAAAAAATGTATCTGAGAAATGTAAAAACACATGCAAGCTTACAAGTAAAAGTTCAAAGAACATCAGAAAATCCATCAAAATTGCTTTCTTACCAGCAAGAGAAAGACGTGTTGTTTGGTTTCCATAATAATACATATAAGATGGGGTAATATCTATCCTTTTTACCTTTACCTTTACCTCAGCACAGTAGTACAATCCCAGATCAGAGACTGTAATGTTAGTAATATGTAGATCTAAACAATTAATGTTGGGGTATTGAAGAAAGCTAAAACGTGGATTGGTTTTTGTCTGTATCGTCATATAATCAATTATTAGAGAGGGTTGATGTTCATGAGAGCAGTTTCTTATCCATACAGTGTAGTAACCATGAATTAAAGGACAGTCACACTGAAGAGTGATGTTGTCTCCTGGTCTGACCTTCATCTCGACTTCTGCTCCATAAATTATTGTCTGGCTGAACAATAAAACATCTACAAAAAAAACAGAAGGTAAAACTTTTGTCATACATATACAAAACTATTATTTATTTAACTTCTTCCACCCTGAAGCTATTTTGGGGATTTTCGCCTGGATTTGGCCTACCCAATTTCAAAAGCTTCCCATACCCACATGCAGAGGTTTACATACAAATGTTTGGTATCATTTTACAGGAAACCCTTTGAAATTACATAAAACACTGTTGAAAGTGCTAAACATGGTTGTATGTGATGTCAGTCCTCTAATAAACACAAAAATAAATAGGCGCTTTTTGATGTTTTTTTTCCAAAGTTTTTATTTAAAAGTGTATAACTCTGGCCCTGAGTGCCTCAGCTCCCTGCAGACAGTTTTGTTTGATTCCAGCAATTGCCAGCTTACAGAGGTAAAAAGATTTTTTTCTCTATCATAATCTATGCAAAAGTTATTTTACTCCAACTGATGGGAGGAATAATACCCTTTTTGTATACAATTTCTGCCTAAAAACATTTGAAGTGCTCCCATAACCACATACAGTGGAATAAATGCAATTGCTTTATATCATTTTAAAGAAAACCCTTTGAAGTTACATAAAAAGCTGCTGTTTGTGACAAATAGTGTTATTTATGTTGTTTTTCATATGATGAAACACCAAATTTTCTTTTTATATGTTGTAAATACTGCCTCTGATAGTGTATAACTCTGGTTCTGGGTGCTCTAGCAGTCTGCAGACAGTTCTGGTTGTTACCAGCAGCAGACAGTAAACACCCAAAAAAAGAATGATCTCTTTAGCATGTCGCATTCAAAAGTTATTTTCATTTTACTGAAGTGTCCGAAAATACATTTTTCATATAAATATTAATTTTTTGTTTTGGACATATAATAAATAACAAGGGATTATTCATGCACACAACCTAAGAAAATGCTGTGAATGGACTCATTTTTTAGAGTAGGACCTAAGAGAAAAGATGGTGTATCATTTGTGGCTATATGTGCTATCTGAGGCAGTCCACACTCAATTTTCCCATATGTTTACAAAAGACGATTTTTTACCTTATTATTCATTCAACTATTGTTGGATATGTGTTGATAATAGAACAAAAATAACGCTGTAGCCTTATTCCTGAGAATGAGAGCTTTCATTTGATATAAGACTTGCCCATGTTTGTCATACTTGAAAAATATGAAATATGTGAATATTAAATCATATAAAAAATTATGGGGGGGGGTGATAGTGTAAATTAAGTGTAAATAACTTTCTTACAGTAAAAGATTTCTCAAAGTGATGCATATCTGGAGAAAGTAGAGAGTCTAAGCTTTCAAACAGTATCTCATATGTGTTACTGGGGTCCATGATGGACCATTAAAGATTAAACGAATATTTTTTTTGAGTCAAAATACGAAATTTTGTACCCGGGACTGGGTCCTCAGGGTTTAAGAGGTTAACTTATATTTATATTTTCTTTTTTTTACAATATCCATATTAATAATAACAGATGAAAAAATATAATTTGCCTTACATATAAGTGCGGTAACTCTTATTCTCTCCATCTCAGCGAGTGAGTGTGAATAACTGACTCTGGTGATGCAGATATCAGCTCTCATCTGATTGGTGCAATCCAGTGTAAAATTAAATTGAGTTGGACATTTGAAGTGTGAGAGGTTTATCAGCCAATCAGCAGTGTCCTTATGGCTGCATGTGCACTGCTTTTTATTGGTTCATTAAATTGGACATCACTCAGTCTTAAAACCTTTGACCAGCAGAAACACGAAACACAAAATCTAACTTTTGTTTATGACTGATATGTTTAACCTCACTGTATATTTGATTCCAACATGTGTAAGCATAAAAATGTCAAAAGACCTGCATGTTTTCTTCCTGTTTAAAACTGTAACTGATCCGTTAAGTCAAAGTTTATCTGGAAGACCACAATTAATGAGCTTCTTTGTTTTGTTATACACTCTAAGAAAAAGTTAGCTATCAATGATGGTACTTGTATAAGGGATGCATATTTTTTGTGCCTCAGAGGTACATATCTGTATCTTTTTAAAGGGTACCGTCCCAGTGACAGCTTTATACCTTTTCTTACAGAGTACCAATATAAATTTTGGTGAAACTGCAAAGCTGCGCTGCAACAAAATCTAAGCATGCAAAACAGGAAACCCACAAACATTTTATTCAGACCACTTACAAAACTCAACACGTGTTGTATCACGTCATTAATTTCTCACCTCATATCTTTTAGTCGATCAGAGGCCACGAAGAACAAATGTTTCCATTAGCCTTTGTGGGTTTGGGTGTTACTTTAAGTGTTCGTATTTCGCTGGGACAATTTAAAATTCTTAAAATATTTCTGCGGTTTATTTTTCTTTTCTTTTGTTCTTTTATTTATTTGACTCTTTGCTCATTTTACAGTATATATTATATTAGAGTATAAGTTTATATAGGAATATAATTGAAATAAGGCAGGTCTTTGTTTGAAACATATCATTTATACTATAGAATTATAATAAACATGATATTATAGCACAACTAGTACACATGAACATTTTTTTAGGAGTAAAATTCACATCAACACTCATTAACAACTGACATCTGCACACATCATACTCAAATTTCAGTATATTACTGAGAATTTAACTACAGAATAAACAAATATATATGCTCCTTACAGGTTAGGATTAAGATCTGAGATCAGTGACAATATTTATTATTATTTAGAAATTTTGTTTCACCAATTGTTACTTGGCACAGACCACTGTGATGAAATTCGATCTTATCTGATCTCCAGCACAACATTGCTTGTGTGTGCGTGCGTGTGTGATCTCACATCAGCAACAGCCGATTTCCAAGTTTCCTTACTGCCCTCCAGTGGCCAAAGCTGAAACTTAACAGTTAAGGGGTTAATCTGGCTTTCTACAGTGCACTGCTCAAGATCAAAACATGAGCAAACATAATGCTAATGACCTAATAATGACCTATAATAATAACCTAATACCATCACTTGTAATTATATTAATATACATCTTACACTACGTCTAAATATAAGCATATATTGTGTGAACCTATCACTACTGAGACAAAAACTACTGGTGTGAAGAGCACAGCAGAGCAGATTTTTGGTGTAGTTTCATTTTAGTCCACTAGAGGGCAGCTCAGAATTTTAGAGAAACACAAAGTGCGATTTGCTGTTGACTTGAGTTTCTATGAATGGCTCCCTACGAAAGCTGACTTGTTGCTTCGCTGCCTTATGAGGCAATGACTTCGGAGGCTGCTTTTGAGCAAGCTATCCAGGAAACACATTCGGACAACCTTCATAAGCAGCATAACGGAAATCTGTTAAAAAATATAAACAAAGAGCGCCTTTAAAAAAAACTCCCAGTTTAAAAATAGAAATAGAAAAAAATGTATGTAGAAATCCAAATTAGACTAAGGTAAGATCATGTATAAGCAAAACCATTTGAATGTACATGTTCAAATATATTTTAAAGGTATACAATGTGATAATGTGTCATTCAGGAAGTATTTAACTCTCAAACATTACACACAGACTACAAATGTGTGCTTATATTTAACTTTGGGAGCTGTCCATTGTGCTGATTTTCTACTGATCCTCTACACAAGAGTTTCCAACAGAAGTCGCCAAAATTATTTTAGGTGTCACCAACCCTTTTTGATTTTAGGTATTGTTACTGTAAAAATATATTATTTAATAAATTGATGGACCCAAGCATTACATATGTGGCCCATATGGCTAAATTCAAGCTCCTGTAGACTTACACTAAGAGGTTAAAAGGGCCACATGCTTTAGGTAAATACTGTCAATTTTGTTAATGAGCAGTTTAAATCGAGTTATTGTTTGCCTGAATGGCTTGGGTTTAGTGTCAGGGGTGAGACAATTTACTTGGGTATAAGAAGATTTTGTGTATTGTGTAAACAGACCCTGTGCCACGGGGGCAAAGGGAGGCAGAAAGAAAGAAAGAATGTATAGGCCTAATGCAGGCAATAATATTGGTAGCTGTAATAAATAAACAAATAAATGGAAAGGAGCATGAAATCAATCATAATAAGGTAAAGTGTGGAGCCCCCCAAGGAATTTAAATGCCCCCCCCCACAAAATAATTTTTGTAAATAGATGTTTTATAAAATGTGACAAAAAAGTGACTCTTGGTGCCACCGGAAATGGTGGTTTTCATATATGTGTGAATTGTTATGCTGCAAAAGAGCCTCTGGCCTTCTTTGTTGTTTGTTCAAACCACAAATGTTTCCAGTGGTTTATGTCAGTCCTCTTGTATAATTGTGCATACAATTGACTTTATCAGCTTGAAGTTTCTTATATTGCTAATGTAAATAAGAATGTTTTTTATGAATTCAGAGGAGCAAATGCCTGACACATAACTATTGATACTGAAACTGAATTAATTTCAGTAGTAGTGGTGAATAATGTAGTGTATACTGTTTGCTGTATTATAACTGTCTTTGTAAAGCGCCCTTGGGAAAGGCGCTATAAAATTATTATTATTATTATTATTAGACATATTATTATTATTATAATTTAAGGTCTGACCATCATAACTTTGGGTTTTAAATGACCAGCTTTCTTGTCGAGTTGACACATCCATTCCTCCAAATAAGACATTCTGTTAATATTGTAATCTATATGAGTATTAAAGGGACATTCCACTTTTATTGAAAGTATGCTAATTTTCCAGCTCCCCTAGAGTTAAACATTTGATTCTTACCATTTTGAAATCCATTCAGCTGATCTCCGGGTCTGGCGCTAGCACTTTTAGCATAGCTTAGCACAATCCATTGAATCTGATTAGACCATTAGCATCGCGCTAAAACATAACCAAAAAGTTTCAATATTTTTCCTATTTAAAACTTTTCTGTAGTTACATCGTGTAGTAAGACCGACAGAAAATTTAAAGTTGCGATTTTCTAGGCAGATATGGCTAGGAACTATACTTTCAAACTGGCGTAATAATCAGTGACTTTGCTGATGTAACATGGCTGCAGCAGGCGTAGTGATATTACGCACTGCCCGAAAATAGTCCCTAACTACGCAAGAGTCAAGTTTTAAATAGGAAAATATTGAAACTATTTAGTTATTTTTTAGCACGATGCTAATGGTCTAATCAGATTCAGTGGATTGTGCTAAGCTATGCTGGAGGTGCTAGCGCCGGACCCGGAGATCAGCTGAATGGATTCCAAAATAGTAAGAATCAAATGTTGATTCTGATCCTGGAGGAGCTGGAAAATTAGCATATTTTTAAAAATAATCTCAAATGCAAAAGCAACAAAGTATTTTCAATGTGTTTAGGTTGTAATATGAACTCTGATGAAGATCATATCACTTGTATTATGGTTTTAAGGTCAAGTTTATCTCATAGTTCTGAGAGACACTTTAGAGCTGTTGAAACAGGAAACCTCAACCCTTGTGAAGATGTGTGTGTCCTAGTAAGTGTAAGCTTGTGTTAGCGTGCACAAATAAAATGGAGCAATTTGTGGTGTGAAGCAACCACTTATGACCCAGAGCAAAACACTTCTTACAGTACATATTCTTATATAAACAAGCATACACATGAACATATAATTTAACTGCTTAGATTCTTATACAAACAATATATATAGTTTAAAGAGACAAAACAAAATATCCATAATGAAAACACACACATCACATAATAACAGAACATTTTAGCACTGATATTTTATCTTTAAACTGTATGTACGTACACAACATCAAACTTTAAATAAACTGCAAAATGAGGACACCACCTTGATGTTGTTTCAATGCTGGTTTCCTGTAGCTTAACTGGTAGAGCATCACATTATCAGTTCAAAGGTCATGGATTTGATTCACACAATTTGCTTTGCATTAAGTTGTCTGCCAAGTGCTTTAACAAACTGACTTTGTTCAATAATGCTACAGGTTGTCACTAAGTGACAAAATCTACAGGAAAAAATGGATATTATTGATTTCTAAAGTCCTCCCACCCTATGAACCAATCAGATAACAGTTTATATCCTCATTATTGCTTCTCACACTTATCAGACACTGAGAATCGACTGAGATGGAGCGAGTAAGAAGTTCACTTATAACATTTATGTGTAAGTCCATTCATGTGTGAAATATTTTTAACTTGTGTACTTTGGTGTATGCCATTGTATTGGGATATGCTGTACTGTACATTAAAATTGTGTATCAGAATAAATAACATGTTCCGTTATTGACTGTTTCATCTTGTATAAGTCTTTACAGGTGTTTTGTTTTGTGAACATCAGAAAGTCTTTGGGAAAGAAGTGAAGATTAGAGTTAAACCAGGAGACAATGTCACTCTCTTCTGTGATTGTGTCATACCACTTGGTTCACACATCTTTTGGATTAGAAACAGCTCGTATGGAAATCAATCATCTCTATTATTAAGCGCTGAAGAGTTGTTCAATGAGAACTTTCCTCGTTTAAATTTTGTGCCAAACATCTCCAGTAACTCTTATGATCTACATATTAAGAACATCAGTGTGGATGATGAAGGGATCTATTACTGTGCAAAAGCAGAACGAAAACTTGCATCCGTACATGGCATGCTCGAGTATCAATATGGAAACAGGAGAACTCATCTTTCTCTCTTAGGTAAGACCGTAGAGTATTTCTACATTTCTACATGTTTTTTTATCATGTTGGTAAATTATGAAATAATTGTTAGTTTATTTTTTGTAGAAAGAATGCAATGAATAAAAAATGTCCACATGTAACTATGTGTGGACATAATGTTTAATCTGAAAAAGTAATAATAAAATTCAACTGCTTATGAGAGTGCGAAATTAATGTGTGTTTTATTTGAATGTTAAGGTCACAATTTTTTATTTACGAAATATAAAGAATATGATTAATCTCACTTAAATTTGTATTGATATGCATAGTTTGGCGTATTGGTTTTAAAATTTTAAAATGTAAGAATAAGAATTTAAATAAAACTTGTAATATCCATTTATTGTATAAAGGCATAGATATCATACTTTTGAATTGTTCATATATTTTAACTTTTGCAAGTATTATTTGACTCTAAAGGTTCACAGTTTTCAAAGGGTGCATGGAGGAAAGTCGCTGCACATTAAAGCTTGTTTAAAAATAGAGATATAACTGTAAATATCCATGCTTCTGTTTTTTTTAGATCCAGTGTCTTTTGAGCCTCCTGTTGCTGATGTTTTTGAAAACCACTTTAATTGTTGGACATTGTTGTTCAGTTTGTGTTCTGTGTGTGTTCTCCTCTTCTCAATCCTCTCCGCTACTTGTGTTTACTGCCTTTGTCATCGTCAAATTACAGGTACTTATTATTATAGGTACCAATATTGCAAACATTAATCGTCATCATTGATATGCAACTAACGCTGTAAACAAATTGTAAATGTTAAAACAACTGGGGTGCATCTTAGAAACCTATACAGCCCATTTCTTTCCTTTACTGCATTAGACATATTTGCTGTAGAAAAATAATTTGCTTTAATAATGTTTAATTGATTATAATAATACAGAATGTGTATTTTGAAGTAATTGTGTTTAAGGAGGTTCAAAGTCCTGCAATTAAACTTTTGAAAAGTGAAAATGCGCATGCAGTTTTTGAGGTGAACCTGCATCAAGATCGTGCCCTACTTTCATGTCTTTGTTTTTTTTAGGTTATGAACTTAATGCGGATATACTCAAAGCAAATATATTTAAGGTATTTGTTGTCAGGAAGCTTATCAATATTTTTAATGTCAAAGATGACTTTGTATTTAATGTTTCTGTTTTTCATTTTAGATGGGTCCTACAGAGAAACATCAGTGTGTGATATGTAAGACTGGAAAGATTTGCGTTCACACCGAAGTGTCTTATAATTTACTAACATACACATCACCAGGCCTAGATGTGAATTTCCCTCTCAGTTAAAATCCTTATTGAACTTAAATTAACTCTGTTTAGTCCAACATTTAACTATTTAGTTCCTTTTGTAAATTTTAACTTGACAATTTCTACATACTGAATTTTACAAGGTGGTTTATTCATATATATAAACTCGTACAACCAAATTTGCTTTTGACTTGCTTTTACCTGTGTGACGTTTTGTTTAGGGACAGGGTATCATTATTGTTTTTTCTTCATTTTGTAGATTCACTTTATACAATTTCATAAGAATTAGCCAACAAATTCCTGTGAGATCAGGCTATTTTACCTTTTATGTAATTTCTGTACTTTGTGATTTCTGCTATAAATAGTCTGTATAGTTTTTTAAGCATGTTAACTGTATTTTATAAACAATCACAGAGTATTACCCCAGTAGCTTTTGTACCTTATTTCTGAGATTGTGTGTGTATATATTTCTAGGGCTCTATTTTAACAATCTAAGCGCGTTGTCTCAAGCGCACGGCGCCCTGTCTAAACGGGTGTGTTAGATTCCACTTTTGCAATTTTTTGCTGGGGAAATGGTTTGTGCGGCAAACGCACAGTCTAAAAGAGTTCTTCCTATTCTCGTAATGAGTAATGGGTGTGTTTTGGACGTAATGTGCAATAAGCCAATGAGAGTCTCATCCCCTTTAAAAGCCAGTTATTTGTATTGAAATTGTTCTTTTTTTGGTATTAAAAACTTAATAGTCTCTTTTTTCAGTCATGGAAGCAAAATTAGCAGGCTTTTAATGTATAGCCCACATGATCAGTGTAATCTCAAATAATAATATGCAAGAAAAGGTTTGTACTCTAAAAATACTTTATTTGTAACAAACAGGAGATAAAGAATTTACAAATGTGTGCGGATCATTTGATTGTTTGATTTTAATTCAATTTGATAATTTGATTGATTTACGTGTAACTTAATTCTGAAGTTGTCAGTAATTCTTAACATAAACATAATATACTGTACCTGATCATAAATATGCATTCAGGATTAAGACTGAAATTAGAGGTTGATGCTTATGCTAAAGTTGCAATGGAAAATACCTTAGTAAAGGTGGGAGAATACCTCAGTTTAAGTTAGACAGAAAATACCTCAAATTGGACTATCTCAGACCTGAATGGAGAAACCTGGGAAGGAGGGGAAGGAGTAGGAGTAGCCTTAGTTTAAGTAATACATCAGCATTTTTATACTGTATTTCTGTTATAACCTGTCACAATAAAAATAACTGTTGTTAAATTATGATCAGCAGTATTATTAATTGTTTACAACTGGAGTCAGATTACAATTATCCAATGCAAATTCTAATAAATTAAACTAAATTCTAATAAACTAAGATAATCTGTTACAGAAGCGCTAAGGAAAGAAACACAAAATTCCTTCACAATGCCATTGGATACTGTCGTTGGGCCATTGGGTGGTTCCATACACTAAAACCACCAAATTTTCCACATGAGCGTGCAAATTTATAACAATGCCTGCAAAAGAGTGTCTGATACCAGGCACTGTTGCGCTTTTCAACCACATGGGGGAGCTGTAAGTCATTTTTACATGGAAACTACATAGTGTTGCTTTAAGTCAGTGCTGTTTATTAAACCTTTTCATTTTAAAATTTGTTGTTTAGTTTTGATTTAATGCTAATACTTAAACACTACATATTGCAATACAATATATTTATATTCTAGCAATGCTCTCCCACATATTTTGCTATCATAACTGCACTTATTTCCGTTATTGGTCTAAAGCTGTCGAAATCAAAATCAGTTAAAATCAAGAAGGCTTCGTGGCCCATGAGATAATTTTACTTCAGTACATTGGACAGCGCCCAATGCTACAAGCAGACGTTTGTAGTTTGTGGGTAATTTCTGACAGATAAAAAATATATGTAGTTATAATTTCTGAGTGATCCATTAGTACCTTGCAGACATTTACAGTTGTGGGCAAAAATATTGGCACCCTTGGTAAATATGAGCAAAGAAAGCTAGGAAAATAAATCTGCATTGTTTCTTCTTTATATATGTTATTTTTAAAATTCACCAAAATCCAATGTTTTATTGATGAAAAATATTTTAAAAATGGTGGTAATCACTTTATAAAAAAAAGTTTTTCTTAAACAATGTTGGCCACAATTATTATCACTCATTCATTTAATACTATTTGCTACCTCCATTTGCAAGAATAACAACTGAATAATTTAATGTTAGATGATCTTAGATCATTCCTCCATACAGATTTTTTTCCAGACCCTTTAAATGTTGGTGCTTTCTCCTTTTCAGTTGACTCCAGTCATTTTCTGTATGGTTCAGGTCAGGGAACTGGGATGGCTGTGGCAGAACCTTTATTTTGTGCTTAGTGCCCCTAACCCTACCTTAACCCTTTTTTATGTTTGTTTTGAATCAATTTCTTGATAGAAGATTTAACCACATCCCAACAACATACTTGTGTCTCTGTTTTTTCTGTACTACCTTCAACTGGACTGAGATAAAACTACACCCAAAATCAGTGTTTTAGGTTTACAGTGTCTGATACTGTATAAATGCAAGATTAGGTTTACATTAATGTAGATTTTTCACTAGGATACCTTTGTTTATGTTTTGGGCATGCACAGTCCAAATTTAGCAAGGCAGTTCAACAGTAGTTTCAGCTTCTGGCCACTGGAGGGCAGTCTTTGTATGGTTGAAGATGAACATGATAGATAAATAGATAGATTGAGAATCTTGAGAAAGAATATTGACTTGTACAACTATGGCAACAGTACGAGTGCTTTATAATGGGTCATGCAAATATTATCAGAACATTTGTTTTTTTTCCTCAAGTCAGGTTTGATCTTGTGTTTCTGTAAGATCTCGTGTCATTGAGAAATTGTTACTACAGTCATCAGTTGTGTTTTCTTGTTGTCTGGTCGAATCATCTTGTGTGCATTACGAGTATTCTGTTGTAAAAACTGTCCTTATGTGTGTCCCATTGACTTAAAATTGGTTAAGAATCATCCAGTCTGTCCCAGGCCTAAGAGATGTGAGATGAGAATTTGATGACTTGCTTAAAAGTAAGTGTGAAATGTTGAATTTCGTAAGTGGTCTAAATAAAACCTTGTGGGTTTCCTGTTTTGACATGTTTAGATTTCATTGCCTTACAACTTTTCCATGTGACAGACTATATAAAAAAGAAGCCTCCAGAAATATTTTGATTTAATGGACCAGTTTCTTTTCAAACAGTAGAAAATGTGTAAAAGTCTAAGATTGGTTTAGACATGTGAAATGTAAAGCATACATTTTATTAATTAAATCTGCTTATCTGCCTGTTGGAATCAATCACAGTGATAGTAAATGGTACAAATAAGTCATACACAAAAGTTGTAAGTACACAACCTTCATGTGTGTCTAAAGGTTTAATACTTATCATTGTCATCATTTGTGAAGCTATGAAAAGCACAACAGAGCCGAACCAGAATAAAACTGCAGAATAGGACACTGGGGATTGGTTGATACACCTCTCACTTTTCAAATGTCAAACTTAATTTTCCATTGGCGTGAACCAATCAGATGAGAGTTTATATCTGCATCACCACAGTCAGTTATTCACACTCACTCGCTGAGATGAAGACATCAAAAGTTACCGCACTTTTATGTAAGACAAATTATACTTCTTCATCATTAATTCTATTTATTTGTTTATTTTTTATCATTGTACCAGATACTTTTTCAACTGAAATTTAATTATGATTAGTTGTGTACAGTAGGTAAATATTTTAAGCAATATTATTGTTTTAATTCATTTTCTTATTGCTTTTGCAGATGTTTTATTGTTCAGTCAGATCTATGGAGCAGATATCGAGATGAAGGTCAGACCAGGAGACAACATCACTCTTCACTGCGACCGTCCTATAACTCATGGTTTAGGCATTGTGTGGATAAAAAACAGTTCTTATGAAAATCAACCTTCTCTCATAATAGATTACTGGAAATCGCATTTAGAGACCTTCAGACGTTTTAGTTTTCCTAAAAACTCCAACATTAATTCTTTTGATCTACACATTACTAACATTACATTCTTTGATCTGGGACTTTACTACTGTGCTGAATATGACAAAAAGTTCAAAGACGACGAAAAAGACATGTACCCATTTGAAGTGTACTATTATGGAAACCAAACAACTCGTCTTTCTCTTGATGGTATGAAAGCGATTTTGACAATTATTTGTAATTGTATTCTTTAAATTCTTGTAAACTTTCTCAAACAAGAAGTAATGGTAACAGAACAGTAACATTTAATGTTATGTTTGTTTTTTTGACTCAGTAACTTCATGTTCTGGACCCTTCACCACCGTCTCTCCTCCTCCTGTATCAGACTGTTTCCTCTGCTGGATGCTGCTGGTCAGTGTTTGTGTTGTGTGTTTTCTCCTCTGCTTCATCTGTATGTACTGCTTCTGTCAGAGGAAATCTACAGGTATATATACATACTGTTTTCCTTGCCATCAATTTAACTTTGATACTGTACACTGTCAGAAATAGATGCTAGGACAGTACCATTTAAAAGGTCCTTACCATTTTGGTACCAATATGTACCTTTGTGGTACTAATATATCTCTGAGGTACTAAAATTAACCCTTTAGTTGCAAAGGTGTGCTTTTTAAAGGGTACCGCCCAAGTGACAGCTATAGGCACCATTTTTGACCATGTTTTCTGTCAATTTCCCTTTCGAAAATTAACCATTGTTTTACTACAGTTAAAACAAAAAAATGGTTACTGTAGTAAAACCACGGTAACCACAAAATAACCATGGTTAATTTTCGTAAGGGTTAGCTCAGCAGAGTCGATTGTCATGCAACTTTTATTTGCAAAATACATTTAAAAAATTGGTGTTTTAATTTCAGATGCTGGAACTATTAACAGAGAAAAAATAAAAAGTAGAAATACTTGTAAGGTATGAACAACCCAAACACGCTCATATTTAAGTACCACAATGAAAATTGCAGACTCTAGACATTACAGTATTACCGACAGCTGTTTGCCAGTAACTTACTGTAGATTTAAATGTATTTTATTTACTTGCAACAGTTTGTTTAATAAACATTAAACATTTGGAAGACTTTATCTTTACAGAATAAAACTAAAATAACAAAGCATTCTGGGAACCAAAAACAGAAAAATGTTGATAAGGATTGATATTTTTATGTAAAACAAAACTTGTTAATATTTAAAATTAATTTACCTTTGAACAAACCATTGCCAGTAAACAACATAAATTTAAATCTACAGTAAGTTACTGGCAAACAGCTACATAAATACACCAAATATTTTACTGTGATAAACAACATCAACAATATAGCTTTTAGTCTAAATGCATAACCAAAGTGCTTTAGAATTAAAATCATTTGTATTTCAGGGTAATGATGATGAAGAGGTGTCTTATGCTTCATTGGATGTGAAAACCAGAAGACAGAAACAACTGAAGAAGAAACAACAGCAGAGTTCAGACTTCAGTATTTATGCTCCGGTCAAAACAGACACAGTACAGAACTTCTGATGAGGATTCTGATGAACTTTCTGATGGTTAGAAAAGATCCAGGTGCCGTTATATTTTAAACCTTGTGACTGAAGGACTATTTCATGTATACATTTAAAACAAAGCCATACAGATACTGTACAGTACAGTCGAAATTATTTTACTTTAGCTGGCATAATACAACACACGATTGGTCCTCAGTGTCTGTGTGGAGGTGTTTTTTATTTTTAGTGTATGGTTTTGTGTGTCACTGGCCTTTGTTAAAGCAAATCATTATGACATGAATAACAGGATGTTATATAGAGTTACCTGTGTGCAGTACACTGTAAAAAAGTTCTGTAGAAATGACAGTATTACCGGCTATTACTGGCAACTAGCTGCCACTAACTTACTGTAGATTTTACATTTATGTTATTTACTGGCAACAGTTTGTTCAAAGTTAAAAGAACATGAAACATTTTCAGTCTTTATCTTCTACAGTAAGTTACTGGCAACCAGCTGCATAATTACAGCAATTTTTTACAGTGATAGTATCGTATTTTTTTCTTCTAGATATAAAGTTAGGAACATTTATTAGATAATTTTTAACAATAATTTTTTTTTACAAAAATATTGAGAGGTTGAACGCCTTCTGGGCCTGTTGAAAGGTCAAGATTTTGGTGAATGTAAGATCAACCACTTAAATTATTTTTATTAATATAAGTATATCCTTTTCATTCTTTTTCCTGCAATGCCTCAGAAATCTTTAAATGTGTTTTTTTACATCATTTCACAAGCCGTGTTGTTTGGGCAGGGGTCTTTCATTTTCAGTCATATAGACAATCTTAACCACAAATGTTTCCACTGAAGTTCAGCTCATAATGTACAAGACAGAAATAGACTTGAAATTGTGTGCGCTTGTTTATATGTATGTGGTCAGTTTGTGGTAGAGTTGGTTTGTATGCATGATGTGTCTGCAGCTTTCCTGTACACTCTCACATTTTCTCAGAAATGAGACCAACTGTGTGTATCTGCCTATAGGGCTCAGGTCATTGCAGTGTAACCACAGTTAAGGTTAAAACACAATATGATACAGTAAAGGTTAATCCACAAGGACTGTACAACTTCACAAATTAAATGCGTCTGCAAAGTTACTCAGTTTATAATAAATTTTTATTTTTCCTGTCACATGCACATTTTTGTTTATACAATGGCTGGGTTATTTTTGACCCATAATGGGTATACTGGACAGAACACGTGCTGGGTTAAAAATTACCCAATGTTGGGTTGTTGTTATGCAACCATGGGGTATAATAACCCAGCAGTTGGATTAAAATGACACAGCATTGGGTCAATTTTAACCCAGCATGTGTTCTGTCCAATATTTACCCATTATGGGTCAAAATTAACCCAGCCATTTTTAGAGTGTATAATGGGTAGTCAGGGACTAGATTGAAATTTGAAATATGATAATTTTCCAAATCTAAAAGTGACAGAATTAGTCAATGTGGATCGTTTTAGATGTGCTTTGTAACATTTTTAGAATATAGAAAATCTATTAAAAATAAATAAATAACAGCAAATAAATATGTGATGATGTGTGTTAGAACCCAATTTATTCAATATCCCCATCGCAGTATAACAAAGTGGTGATTTAGTGCCTTCTGCATTGAGACAGATGAATCACTGAGGGTCGGCCCATGGCACAGGACACAGCGCCTCAAAGGGTCTGTTTGTTGGAAGTGCACCCTCTCATGAACATTGTGCGCCCCTATTCCCATATTGCAAATGCCAAATAACATTCGCTTAGCTTTGGTCTGATATGGTTACAATAATCTTAATTTGACATTAACCAAATTACAGCATGTCATGTTAGGCTTAATTTAACATAGCATCCATCGTGATTTAATTAATTAATCACATTAATGAACAGTTACCTCCACATATTAGCTTTGTGCATAGCTTTAGCCCTAATTAAAAGATTAATGTTTATCAAAAGGTCAAAATTACAAGTGAACAACTGTTCATGTCAGCCATTGATGTTTATATTATTTTGAAATGCCTTTACTGGTGACAATGTGATCGGTATTTATCTAGTTTTATAAATACAAGTTACTGTTGATATGTTGTATTTACTGGTACGGTGACTATACCTTTAAGGTACCAAATATCTCTGAGGTTCTAATATGAACCTTTTTGATCCAAAGCTGTACTTTTTTAAAAGGGTATTGCCCCAGTGAAAGCTATAGGGAACATATTTGATTATTTTTCATCTGACAGTGTACAGGTACCTTATAAAGAGATCCCATTCATTAGTGTACAGAAGCGCTTCAACAAACTTAAATACATAGGCACACTGGGTGTCTTTGCAGCATCTGCGCAGACAGAGCACTCTGCAGCCCGAGCTACTTTCACCTGAGCATTTAGACATTTAGTTATTTTCAATATGAACATGTGAAACATAAAAAAATGCAAAAAAAAATTTATTTAATACTGTAAGCTTGTTGTGGATATAGTGATTTATAAGCTTCTCAAATGGTAACAAATGATAACTTTCTCTTCAAATAAATGAATAATCAAATTAATTATTTTTCTCTACCAGTGTGGCCACTGTCTATGTATTTATTATGTCTATGGGTGAAATAACAATAGGTATAGCAACAGAACTGCAGATATTGTTGGATTATTTAATTTTTTTAGTCAAACCTGTATAATTTTACTTGTACAATTAGCAATTTACACAACGTTTACACTGTGTAGGCAGAAGAGAAGCCACCTTTAGCCTGAACTAGCCCAATTTTATTTACTAAGATCCCATATATTTTTTCTTCCAAGTTGCCCCTAAATACTTTAACCTTTATGAGTGTTTTGGCGACCCCTTTTGGAAACTCTTATATAGAAGAAATTCAGCACAATGGACAGCGCCCAATGTAAAATACAAGCAGACATTTGGATGTGCAATAAAGGGTCTTTAGAGCAATGTACTTGCAAAGCAAGTGGAAAAAGAGAATTTTCAGTCACAGTAGTGTTACGTTTATTTTATATGCCAACACTTAGACGTAGGGTATTGTAATAACTACTTGAGTGTTTCATATTTGCTTATGTGCAGTGCATTTCAGGAAGTCCGTTCAATAGTTTCAGCTTCAACCACCGGGGGGCACAGGGGGGGTATCCAAACCATTGCAACAGTTTACAAAATGTTTATACAGAGGTCAAACAAAATACAAGGGAAACTGCTCTTCCAAATAATATTCATTACTGGAACCAAACTGAGATCTTTCCTTGCTGTTGATTCAATACCACGCATCTTTTCGTGTAATTTTATGTATTGGTTTCTCAATAGTTTTTATTTTTAAACCATTGTCACTTGGAATTAGGCTTAGTCTTGAAGTTTGGGTTAGGATGTCTAAAATATAACAAAGTTCTTCTAAGCCCAATCCAAGCGACAGAGATTTCGCATACAGTTTAGGCATGCAAGATTGGACTTTGGCATATGTTTTGCTCGACTTTTTAACAGCGGGTTATTTATGCCATTGAATGGCTTGCCATTATATCAAATGTCATAAGATTTTTCAATATTTTGTATTTTTAAGATAACTAATGTTGTTCCAGGCAAATACATACACTTATTGGTGTCCAATGATCAACTAAGAGATGTGAGTGAGAGTTTGAAGACATAATAAAAGAGTAAATGTGAAAAGTTTGTAAGTGGTCTGAATGAAAGGCTTGTGGGTTTCCCATACTTACATTAGATTTTGTAAGATTCTGGTAAGCAAGCACTTTTGCTAGATATTCTGATATTCTTTGTAATTTTAACTTTTCATTTTGCATGTTATTCTTGTAAAATATACCTTTCTTGGATTTCTCAAATTTTGTTGTTTATTCATATTTGTCATAAGTTTTGTCTTCTGGACTTTTTTGCATGATTTTTACATGTTTTTGTATGTATTATTGCATGTATAATTGTATGATCTTGTTTTTGGGGGGTCCCAATGGCGTCTAAATGGCTAGAAACGGCCCTGCATACCAATATAATCTCAAAGGAACTAGGCAACAACAAATCACATTTTGAATTTCTGAACTGCCCTCTAGTGGACTGAGATGAAACTACAGACAAAATCTAAAATGCAGCTTCGGCCACTGGGAGGCACTTCAAAGAATTTGATCTGTTGTTGCTGCTTTTTGTGTGACTCACAAAATATACTTTAACTGCTAACATAACTCTCTAACTATGCCACAAGTTTATGTAGTGAAATTTTATCACATTGTTTAGTGTCTGCTGGCTTTCACAGACGGCAAGCAAAATACAGTATTCAATATAAAGTAGGCAGACATTTATTTTTGTGACTGATCTAAGATCTGTACTTAATAATAATGTGTATGGAGCATGTATATGACTGTATTTTGTACTTGTGTTTATACATTAGTTCTTATTAATAAGGTCTGTGTACAGATGTTTTAAACAAATCTCTGAAGCTGAAATAAATGGATGTTGATGTGAATTCTTAAAACTTTTGCTAGTAAATCACGGCTAATATAAATTTTTATAAAATTAAAAATATATTTTTGAAATATAAAAGTGTATAAAGAACATATTCCAAACAGATACTTGCCTTATCTAATTAAATTACTTTAAATTTGATGCAATATAACATACTGATTAAATAATAAAAAAAAACTATTTTGAGAATTTTAGACTGCTTGGTGAAATACATACACTCAATAATTTGATGATGTGATACATTGAAATGTTTGAGGGTTTCCTTTTTTTCTTTTTTTTTTTTTTTTTTTGCAGTGCAGCTTTGCAGTTTGAAGCCCCTATAACAAAACAAACAAGCTCATACATTATTAACATTCATTTAGTCAAACAGTTTCTTAAAAACAGTGAGAAAAATTGTGACGGTCATGTGAACGTTTCTCAACTTATCATGCTTATGTGATTTGATTTCTTTACCGATGTTGGATTTAAACATACAGTGATATAAAACATATCAAGCTTAAATATAAGTTTTATTTTGACTTTTTTGTGTGTCTGCTGGTCAAAAGTTATCATTTAAATAAAAACCAAAAAAGCAGAAACACATCCAGACAGGAACGCAGCTGTTCATAAGGACACTGGTGATTGGCTGATAAACCTCTGACACCTCAAATCTCCAACAAAGTTCTTTTCTATTGCTTGAACCAATCAGATGAGAGCTGATATCTGCATCATCAGAGTCAGTTATTCACACTCGCTCGCTGAGATGGAGAGATCAAGAGTTACCGCACTTATATGTAAGACAAATTATACTTTTCTTCTCATGTTATTTATTTTAATACTTTAAGCAAGCTGTTGTTTTAACAGAAATATATGATTAGATTTGTACTGATGTGACACAAGTCCACTTTTAAACATTTTATTATTTTTTTCTATGCTCTTGTAGATGTTTTATTGTTCAGTCAGACAATAATCTATGGAGTAGAAATTGAGATGAAGGTCAGACCAGGAGACAACATCACTCTTCACTGTGACTGTCCTTTAACTCATGGTTACATTGCATGGATAAGAAACTGCTCTCATGAACATCAACCCTCTCTCATAATTGATTATATGACGATTACTGAAGAAATCATGCCACGGTTTAGCTTTCCTAAAAACCCCAACATTAAATCTTTTGATCTACATATTACTAACATTACAGTCTCTGATCTGGGACTTTACTACTGTGCTGAACAAGAGAAAAAAATCAATGATGGCACTTACTCTACTGTGTACTATTATGGAAATCAAACAACACGTCTTTCTCTTGCAGGTAAAAAAAGCAGTTTTGACAGATTTTCTGATGTTCTTTGTCATTTTTACATTTTTTATTTAGCATTTGTTATGCTTGTAAGTTGTTGAAAAATAATTATTTATTAATATTTATCATGTTTTTTGTTTTGAAGAAGGACCCTTCACCACCGTCTCTCCTCCTTCTCCTGTATCAGATTGTTTTCTCCCCTGGATGCTGTTGGTCAGTGTTTGTGTTGTGTGTTTTCTCATCTGCTTCATCTGTGTGTACTGCCTTTGTCAGAGGAAAACTGCAGGTATAAATGTACTTTTCTTTGTTACTGTCATTTGGTTGCATTGTAGATTTTCTCACTGGAACGTATTTTCACACTTTGTGGATCTTTTAGGTTATGAGAGTGCAAAGATGCTCACAGTAAATGTTATGAAGGTATTTCTATCATTACCATTAACCTTAAATGTTTATCATGTCAAAAATGTAAGTGTGGTTAAACAAATATACTTTATTCACTTCAGATGAATTCGACAGAGAAACATCAATGTGAGATGAGTAAGACTGGAAAGTTCTGCCATCATTCTGAAGTCACTTATAGACTCCTGCCATCTGTAAATCGCTATGAAAAGATGTGAATCTCTCTGATCAGTTTATGTAAACTCAGCTTTTGCCAGCAGAAACTGCTACTGCACTTGATTTGTTATCACTATGAACTTTATCAGTTATACATCAACCACATTTTGGTACAAATTTATAAATTACCAAACACGCAAGCAATACACTGTAGACAACTTATTTACATATTTTGTGAATTGCCAAAAAATGTGTTCATTTACTTTGTGTGTTTAAATAAAGTTCATAACTTGTACAGTATTTCCATAAAAGTCCATTTGAGTCTCTAGGTCATCCAAAGCTATGTTCAGGCTATAAATTGTGTTTTAATAATATTAGAATTAATATTTGATGAGATGAAGTCAAAGTCGTTTGAATAAACTTTCTGAAGAACAGGATGATATTTGTTGTATTTTTAGCTTGAAAATGTTTAATAAGCACACACACGCACACACACACACGCACATGCACACACACACAGACACACACAATGGACATGGTGCCTATAGTTCAGTGTCTCTCAGAACCTAAATGGCAGATAACATCAAGTTGTATAGCACATACACTTTGTCATTATTGTTCATTTAATAGTGGAGGTTGACGGTTTAAACAAAACAACAATTGGATGAAGTGCAGCATAAACCGTTCTGAGCCATCTGCTCTTCTTGCATTTGAATGCATTTTAACCAACACACAAACTAGACCAGGTAATGTGATACAACAGTGAATGTAAAACATTTAAATTGTATCTTTTTTTTTACTTTATCTCATTAATAAAACATTATATTACATCAAATGTGTGTGTGTGTGTCAGAATAGCTAAAGTAAACATGCTAAGATGGTCTTTATTAATTAAAGTTACTAAAACATAAAATGTAAATCTTTAAAGGCATAAATCTACCTGTAACTTCAAACAACTTTGTAGTTCTGAGAAACAATTTGGACATCTTAAACAGGAAACCACAGCCTTGTGTTTGTTCTTGTGCACTAATAGGTGTTAACTGGTACCTACTTAATGCACAAAAATGCAGTGGAAGATTTTGTGGTTATAAGCAATAGGTTCACACCCAGACTCAAAGCAACACATTTCACATGCAACTCACATTCTTGTATACTTTAGAATAGAAGTGAACATCAGAGTTAGCATAATATAGTATTATAACATTATTAATTAATATTTTTTATTTATACATTCCATTTAATATTTACCAGAAACTTTTCCTGCATTTTTAAGTAAGACGTGTTTTCGCCAAAGTACTGTTTTGAAAAAAAGTTGATTATTTTGCAAGTTTACACAGATGTGGACACAGAAAATTATAAGATAGCCAGACATGCCTCTTGTTCATTTGCTTAATTACCTACAGTTATTTATCTTTTGGCATAGATTAGTAAAATCACAATAAGGCTTGGTGACACCTAATAGATTTTTTTGGTGACCTCTATTGGAAACTTTTGTTTAGGATCAGTAGAAAATCAGCACATTGGACAGCCCCAAATATATTTGAACATGATATTCAAATTTAAATGATTTTACCTTATAAGCTATCTTACAGTAGGTTTATTCGTAAATATCCGAGGATTTCTACAAAGCACGTCCTGAAAACTAACATAATTGTTAAAGTGACACTTTTTTTGAAAATATGCTCATTTTCCAGCTCCCCTAGAGTAAAACATTTGATTCTTACCGTTTTGAAATCCATTCAGCTGATCTCTGGGTCTGGCGCTACCACTTTTAGCATAGCTTAGCATAATCCATTGAATCTGATTAGACCATTAGCATCACGCTAAAAAATAACCAAAGAGTTAACCAAAGAGTTAACCAAGTTTTAAATGTTTTCTATTTAAAACTTGGTTTTAAATAGAATATATTTAAAACTTGACTCTTCTGTAGTTACATCGTGTACTAAGACCGACAGAAAATTAAAAGCTGTGATTTTCTAGGCAGATATGGATACTCTCAAACTGGCGTAATAATCAGTGACTTTGTAACATGGCTGCAGCAGGCGTAGTGATATTACGCACTGCCCGAAAATAGTCCCCTTGGTTACTTTCAATGCCAGATGAGTCTATTTTCGGGCAGTGCGCATTATCACTACGCCTGCTGCAGCCATGTTACTAACATAGCCAAAAACTAACATAGCCTCATAGAAACTCGGCAACAGCAAGTTGTACTTTTGGTCTCTGTTCTGAAATTCTGAGCTTCACTCATAGTGGACTGAGATGAAACTACACCAAAAATCTGCCTTGCTGTGTCCTACATCACAACCCATTTAAATGAAGGCAGTAAGTCTAAGTAGTGTTAGGTTCACAGTATATGCTAAATGTTAGAAGAATATTAAATCAAGGTTCTTAGGATAACATTAGAGTTATGTTTGCTCATGTTTTGAGCTTACGCAGTGCAGTGTATAGCCAGTTTGACAGTAGTTTCAGCTTTGGCCACTGGAGGGCAGTCAGGAAATTTTGAAAGCACAAAACTGACCTGCTGTTGCTGATTCACAAGCACACACACACATTCTGTTCCCAATCGTTGTAAATCACTTAATGATTTATTGACCTTCACATCTGCAATGCCAAATTATACTCTAATAGTTTACAAAGCTCTCTGTTTATGTCACAAGTGAGAATTTCATCACAGTGGTCAATGCCAAGTGACAATCACAGAGGCCAAACAAGATATAGTATAATATAAAGTACTTTTCCAAATAATATTAAAGGTGCAGTGTGTAAATTTTAGCGGCATCTTGTGGTAAGGTTGTGAATTGCAACCAACGGCTCAGTCCACTGCTCAGCTCTTGCTTTTGAAACACATAGAGAAGCTACGGTAGTCGCCACCGGACAAACATGTCATTGTTGGAGACAACTTAGTAAAAAAAGTTTGTCCGTTAAGGGCTTCTGTAGAAACATGGCTGCACAAAATGGCGGCTTCCATGTAAGGGGACCCTCTGTGTATGTAGATAAAAACGTCTCATTCTAAGGCAATAAACACATAATGGTTCATTATAAAAAGGTCTTTATACAGCCCTGATAATATAGTTTTGTATATTATTTAGCATTTCTGTCAAGAGATTCTTCTAAAAATTACACACTGCACCTTTAAATATTGCCACTGATCACAGATCTTACAGTTATCCTTACCTGAATGAAACATTATGTATATTTGTTATGTAGTTAAGATCTCAGTAATAGACTTTGGTTTGATGTAAAGATGTCAGTTGTGAATGGGTGTTGATGTGAATTGTTTTAAAAAAAATCCATGTGTACTAGTTGTGATATTTTTATGAGATGTTTCAAACAAAAATCCTGCCTAATCTAATTATATGTATGTAAACAGTATAATATATACAATGAACAAAAAGTCAAATAAATAAAATAACAATAATAATAATAATAATAATAATAATAATAATAAACCACATAACTATTTTAAGCATTTTAAACTGCTCCAGTGAACACCCAACACCCACAAAGGCTAATGGAAACTTTTGTTCTTGGTGGCCTCTAAACAACTAAGAGATATGAGGTGAGAAATTAATGACGTGACTAAATGTGTTGAGCTTTGTAAGTGGTCCGAATGAAATGTTTGTGGTTTTCCTGTTTTGCATGCTTAGATTTTGTGGCAGTGCAGCTTTGTAGTTTCATACATATTTGTACTGGCACACTGTCAAAAAAAATTAGCCTATGAAGCTGTCACTGGGGTGGAACCCTAAAAAAAGATATGGATATGTACCATTTAGGTGTAGATGTAATTTTGAGGTACTAATATGCACCCTTTTGATACAAACGTGTTCTTTTTAAAAGGGTACAGTGACAGCTTTTGTACCTTTTTTTGAGAGTGTATAACATAACAAAACAAAGAGACTCATTAATTAAGTTCCTTCAGATTAACTTTGACTAAACGGAACATTTTCTTTCCAAACAGGAGAAAATTTTGTCACCTTATGCTTGTATGAAGCTACATTTTGTCTTTCGTGTGTGTCTGCTGGTCAAAGGTTTTAAAACCTGTTTTATAAACCAATGAAAAGCAGAAACACGGCCAAACAGTACAAAACTTCATAAGGACACTGGTGATTGGCTGATAAATCTCTCACACTTCAAATGTCCAAAGCAGTTTAATTTTCCATTGGCGTGAACCAATCAGATGAGAGCTGATATCTGCATCACCAGAGTCAGTTATTCACACTCACTCGCTGAGATGAAGATATCAAGAGTTACCGCACTTATATGTAAGACTAATTATATTTTTCATCTGTTATTATTTATAGGAATAATGTAAAAATATAAATATGAGTTAAATAAATAATAGTTTTGTATTGGTATTACAAAAGTTCACGTTTACCTTTCATTTTCTTCCTGCTTTTGTAGATGTTTTATTGTTCAGTCACACATTAATCTTTGGAGCAGAAGTTGAGATGAAGGTCAGACCAGGAGACAACATCACTCTTTACTGTGACTGTCCTTTAATTCATGGTTACTACACTGTATGGATAAGAAACTGCTCTCATGAACACCAACCCTCTCTCATAATAGATTATATGACGATACAGAGAAAAACCAACCCACGTTTTAGCTTTCTTCAAAACCCCAACATTAAATGTTTAGATCTACATATTACCAACATCACAGTCTCTGATATGGGACTGTATTCCTGTGCTGATGAAAAGGTAAATGTAGATATTACCTCATCTGATGTGTACTATTATGGAAACCAAACAACACGTCTTTCCCTTGCTGGTAAGAAAGCAATTTAGACAGATTTTCTAAACGTCTTTTTCATTTTTACTTATATTTTTGCGTTGTGTTATTCTTGATAAGTTTACCTTTCCCAGAGAAAAAAAATATTGTAGATGAACAAATTAATTCTTTATTAATATTTATAATGATGTTTGAATTTATTTTTTGTTTTGAAGAAGTGTCTCCTGGATCCTTCACCACTGTCTCTCCTCCTCCTCCTGTATCAGACTGTTTCCACTGCTGGATGCTGCTGGTCAGTGTTTGTGTTGTGTGTTTTCTCATCTGCTTCATCTGTGTCTACTGCTTCTTTCAAAGGAAATCTACAGGTACTTCTTAATACGTTTTCTTTCTTTGTCATAATTATGTAGACCATTGGCCTTTGGCAAATTTGCTATGGTGATATTTGTATAAACCAATTGTTTTGAAGAAAGTGGTGTTCTTATTTTAACAACTCATTTCAGATGGTGTAACTGATCACAAGGAAAAGATAGAAAGTAGAAATACTTCTGAGGTATGAACAACACAAACAAGCTCATTGTTTCCTACTCCATTAAAGACTTGATAGTGAAAGCATAATTTGTAAGAAATATCTATATTTGAATATATAAACAAATCACTTGACACAATTGATTCAGAATGAGTATTAGTTTCTAATGTAATTCTGTGTATATTTCAGGTTGATGGTGAAGAGGTGTGTTATGCTTCCTTGGACGTAAAAGCCAGAAGACAGAAACGACCCAAGAAGAATCAACAGCAGAGTTCAGACTTCAGTATTTATGCTCTGGTCAGAACAGACACAGTACAAAACTTCTGATGAGGATTAAGATGAACTTTATGATGGTTAGAAAAGATCTAGGTGCCGTTATCATTCACAAATTTTGAAAATTATTTTATGTCTACATATAAAAAATCATTGCAATTTAAAGAGTGTCCAAGTTTAACTCTAATAATCATGATAATTCTGCTAAATATTTTGCATTTTTTGCAGTGGTTCATAGTAATGTATTTATATTTCTCTTAAATAAAGGACTGGTCATTTTTTTGAGAGATGTAAGCATTCGGGGCCTGCTAAGTATAGCTCAAGTATATGTTATGTGTTAGTTAAATGTGTTTAAAAGTTAGATAAAAGTGTTTGAATGTAAATCTTAAAAAATCTTCTTCAAACGTGTTACTTTTCAGTGTTTTTTTACTTGGAGGAAGGATCTTCCATTTACCAGACAATATTAACCACAAATGTTTCCACTCAAGTTCAGCACATATGAAACAAAAATAGACACGAAGATGTGTGTGAAGGTGTAAATGCTTGCTTATGTGGTCAGTTTGTTGTGCATTTCATTTGTACGCATTCATCACCTTTACTTGCTGTTTGATACACACAACATTTACATTTAGGAGCAGACACTTTTATTTAAAGCAACTTACACAGATTAGGAAACAATAAAACGATTTGTCATATTGCCTACTCAATGTTTCAGACCATTTAAATAGATAATTCACCCAACATTTGTTTTTCATACTATTCAAGTCAATGAGTACCATCAACTGTGTGCTTACCATTATTTATCATAATTTTGTATTTTAAAAAAAGAAACTTATACAGGTGATGACAGAATTTTCATTTTCTTTTATTCAAAACATCTACCTGTTGCCTCTACATTTTTGCTATTTATTGAACTGGATAACCAAGTACAAAGACTAAAGTATAAAAACGGATATTTCTTATTGTCCACGCTGAGTCTTACTTCAGTAGTCACAGTTAATGTTGACGGTTTTAGTTGTTGCCTTAGGGAGACACTCTGGGTTTGCTTTTCTAAAATCTTTATACTGTAAATCTTTACAATGTTTTTAGTTGTAAAGAGGTTCTGTGAATTTTATGTAAAGGTAACGGAGCAAATAAAACATGTCACAAATTAACATGATGTGTTGTGACTTCATTGATTCAACATCCCCATGCATACGCAGTGTAAAATACTCAAGATAAGTAGCAAAGGGGAACCAATAGTTAGAAAGTATCATGATAAGCTGCATTGTGAACGTGGTGAAAGTAAATTCCTCTATAGGTACAAGTCAAAATGTCTTGGCTTGACATTATTTCGTGAAAAATAAATAATTGAACACACATTGACCTCACATTGAGCAGTTAATATCAGGTCCGTGCCTTCCAAATGGTCTGAAACGCCCCCCAGTGGTCAAAGCTGAAATTACTGTTGAACGGCCATCCGGAAAATTAAGCAAATATATTCTTAATCAAACATTTCAGCAAGACTATCAATAATACACTACTAACCTTACATATTAATATAAGCATATAAAATAAACGTAAATGTCTACTGAGACTAAAACTCTCCTATTTCCTTGTTTTTCAAGGAATTTGCTCTAAGGACCCTTCAGTGCCCATCCATTTAAATGAACTTGTAAGGCATGACAGCGTCTTAACACCTGAATGTTGGTTAATAAGATTCTTCGTCCAGAAAACCGCAGATTTTAAGAAATTGCTGTACGAAAATAGGCCTATAGTCAGCTAATAATTATTTGAATGTTCATTATAAAATATATATTTACTTTATTTCTTAAATGTGCTAATGCGTTTCTTTATACGTCCTGAAAATTTAGAAAGTACAAACACATCTTTTTTCATCTGTCAGACAGACTGTACAAATGCCTGCTTGAATTTTACATTGAGCGCTGTCCATTGTGCTGAATTTTTACGGATGCTCTACACGCGAGTTTCCAAAAGGGGTCGCCAAAACTCTCCTAAAGGTTAAACAAGGCAGTTTATAAGAGGGTGCACTTCCAACAAACAAACTCTGTGAGGCGCTGTGCACTCTGTACATCGCCTACCTACACAGTTTGTTGCCATAGTCCGACCCGGAGTGATTTATATGTGTCTCAATGCAGAAGGCACTAAATCACCACATCATGATGCTTGGTGTCTGGTATTTGTTACACTGCACATGGTGATATTGAATAAAGTGAGTTTTTCTTGTTTCATCTTGTTTCATCATCATGATTTTATTTCTCTGTGAAAAGCAATTAATTGGACTGTTAACTTTTGATTTTTTTGTATATTGTACAGATTTTACAAAAGCAAATCTAAAACTGTCCACATTGACTACTTTAACCATTAAAATAAGATCTGTCACTTTCAGATGAGGATATACTTTTTTCATACTTTAAACTTGTACTAATCCTTGACTACCCAGTACAGAAACAAACAAAAATGTGTATGGAACAGGTATTTTTTTAAAAACTGAGTAACTTTGCAGGCACATTTTTTGTAAGTTGTACAGTCCTTGTGGAGTACACTGTAAAAAACAACCTATAGAATTTTCTCAAAAAAATTGTTGTAACAATTTGCACTCACTTTGTTTGAGTAAATTATATCCTATATATTTGATTAAAGAGTACCTAAATTTAATTACTATGATAAACTAAAAAAAATTTGGTAAGGTCTAACTATTTTTTTAATAACTAATTACTTATTAAAAATGAATAACATTAACCCTATTGGTATTAAGCCACAGATCTATTAAATTATTATTAATAATGATAAGCCATTAAGAAACATTACATATTACTTATTCAGAGAGGGTTGAATAAGAAAATAGTCATACACAAGATTGAATAATTTGCTTGCTTTATTGACCAAATAACATTCTGTAAACATTTAAAACTAATTATTGGAAGTACAAAATAACCCCAATACATTTCAAGTGAAATACAACATATCATAGTTTTACATAAAGCTTATTGAACATATTATTTCATAAAAAATAAACCAAAGTCTTCATGAGATGTTAAAAAAAAATTAAAAGCAAGATTCCTAAATACTGTTCTTCACGTTATCATTAGAAAATTAAAGAAGACAATAATATGAGAGGAAAAACTGATCTCATTTACCTCAGTAGACTACCATGCTATATCGATACAAACAAACATTTCAACTTCATTTAAAACTTATTAGGTGCAAAAATACAACTTCATATTATGCTATAACTCACAGTACACGTGCATAAAACATTGAACACAAACAAGAAGTACTTACATTCAATTTTAAGTGATTCAACTTCATATACAAGTCACATAAGTTCAGAGTCCTAATCTTAACTGCATTGTATGTTGTGTTTTAACCTTAACTGTGGTTAAACTGCAATGTCCACCCCTGAGCTCTAAAAGATACGCAGATACACACAGTTGGTTTCATTTCCGAGTAAGTGTGTGAAAGTATACAGGAAAACTGCAGACACAGCATGCATACAAACCAACTCTACCACAAACTGACCACATACATGTAAACAAGCACACACAATGTCACATTTATTTCTGTCTCTTATGAGCTGAACTTCAGTGGAAACATTTGTGGTAAGATTGTCTATATGACTGAAAATGACAGACCCTTCCCCAAAAAACACAGCTTGTGAAATTATGTAAAAGAACACATAACACATTTAAAGATCTCCGAGACATTACAGGAAAAGAGCAAAAAGAATAATTATTTAAAAATGATTTAAGTGGCCGATCTTACATTCACCAATCCAAAAAAAAAAAAATTAATTCATTCTTAATGGACTTCTGGCGACAAGGTAAAAATGTGGCCAAAAAAGCAGCTTTAGATTTTGCAAGCTTGACCTATTCAGCAGGCCCAGAATACTTATATCTCTCGATATTGTAAATTTTTTTATAAATGATCCTAACTACAAGTATTTTACTTTGAAGCATGCTGCACATCCTGTCCAACATCCTGTTATTCATGTCATCATGATTTGCTTCAACAAAGGCGAGTGAAATACAAAACAACACACAAATAAAAAAATGCCACTGTACTTTTGTCCCATATATTATCACAAATACACATTTACATCAGCAGACAGTGAAAGAGGGTCAGATGCCATGGCCCACCACACAAAGTCAGTGAAAGTTTATAAGCGTCAGAGAGAGACACCATTAATACTGGATTCGTCTGTACTGTATTTGTATGAATTTTTAGAGATGAAATAGTTGCTTCAGTCGAACGGTTTTAACGATAATGGCACTTGAAATCCTTATCAGAAGTTCTGTACTGTGTCTGTTTTGACCGGAGCATAAATACTGAAGTCTGAACTCTGCTGTTGTTTCTTCTTGGGTCGTTTTTGTCTTCTGGCTTTTACATTCAAGGAAGCATAACACACATCATCATCATTACCCTGAAATACAAAAAGTAAATCATATGAGGTATTTTGGTTATGCATTTAGAAGTTATATTGCTGATGTTATTTATATGTACAATGTTTAACAACTTTCACTAACAGCGGAAAAACAGGTCTGTAATTTTCACTGTGGTACTTAAACATGAGCGTGTTTGTGTTGTTCATACCTCACAAGTATTTCTACTTTTTATCTTTTCTCTGTTAACAGTTTCACCATCTGAAATGATAACACCATTTTAAAAATGTATTTTGCATATATAAGTCGCATGACAATCAAGTTTCCATTCAGAATCTGCTGAGCTAAATTCTGTGCATTAACAGATAAAATGGTCAAAATGGTCTCTATAGCTGCCATTCGGGGTGTACCCTTTCAAAAAGTACACCATTGCACCTAAACGGTTCATTTTAGTACCAAATCTATACATATCTGTACCGAAATGGTACGTATTAGGACTTTTAAAGGGTACTGTTCCAGTGACAGATTGGGACCATTTTTTCTGACGGTGTACAGTATCAAAGTTAAAATGATGGCAAGGAAAAAAGTATGAATATATACCTGTAGATTTCTTCTGACAGAAGCAGTAAGCACAGATGAAGCAGAGGAGAAAACACACAACACAAACACTGACCAGCAGCATCCAGCAGAGAAAACAGTCTGATACAGGAGGAGGAGAGACGGTGTTGCTGGAGTCTCCAGAACATGAAGTTACTGAATCAGGAAAAACAAACATAACATTAAATGTTAATAAACAACTTTTTTTGTTCTGTTTCCAAATATTTTTGTAAAAACTACAAAAAAGATAGTTTACAGGAATTAAAGGAGTTAAATTACAAGTAATTGTCAAAATTGCTTTCTTACCAGCGAGAGAAAGACGAGTTGTTCGGTTTCCATAATAATAAACATCAGATCGGTATATGCCTTTTTCATCATTATTTAACTTTCTGTCATATTCAGCACAGTAGTACAGTCCCAGATCAAAGACTGTAATGTTAGTAATGTGTAGATCAAAAGAATTAATGTTGGAGCTTTTAGGAAAACTGAAGCGTCTAAATGTCTCTTTCCGATGATCTATTATGAGAGAGGGTTGAAATTCGTAAGAACTGTTTTTCATCCACACAATGCCCAAACCACCAGTTAAAGGACGGTCACAGTGAAGAGTGATGTTGTCTCCTAGTCTGACCTTCATCTCGATATCTGCTCCATAGATCTGACTGAACAATAAAACATCTGCAAAAGCAATAAGACAATTAATAAAAACAATAATATTGCTTAAAATATTTATACAACTAATCACAATTGAATTTCAGTTTAAACAGTAGCTGCTTAAATTATTAAAAATAAATAAATAAACAAAATTAAAAATGAGAAAGTGTAATTTGTCTTACATATAAGTGCAGTAACTCTTGATCTCTTCATCTCAGCGAGTGAGTGTGAATAGCTGACTCTGGTGATGCAGATATCAGCTCTCATCTGATTGGTTCACGCCAATAGAGACAGAGCGCAGTTATGCACATTTGAAAAACACGCCCACCGGGGGGGGGGGGGGGGGGCTGGGATTCAATCCAACTGTCTCCATTGACTTTGTATTGCGAGAGGCCGCCTCCTTGTCATTTCTGGCTTATAACAAAAAACAGAATAATGCCTAAAAGCTGCTGTGTGTACAGCTAACAAGCCAAAGAACCCAGAAATACATTTTTATAAACTGTCGAGCCGTAAAACCCTGCCTTTAAGGTGGAAAAGAGGATGTTTGTTTTATACATTTTTGCAATATTACTTGAAACTGTCTTTACTAAATGATAAAAGACTATTTATTAGGTGCACTGAAAGTAATAATATTAATATACATCATCTGTGCACAAGATAGGGCCTTAAAAACATCAGCCAATTGCTCATGCGGTCATCGCAATCATCATTGGCCCTCTGGCTTGTCAATCACTGCCATTAGGATCCTTGTGAGATACGTGCACGCTCCAGTAACTTTACACAGGCGACGCATGCGGATAGCGCATGAAACTCCGTCTTAAGCTTCGTTTTGTTTTCATCGTCGATCCTGCTTTCCTCCTCGAATTTGCACCATGGAAGAGAAAAAACCCGAAGTAGGACGCAAAAGAAAGCCGCTGGGAATAGGAGAAAATTGTCAGAAGAACGTAACTTAATGTAACCAGAGTCGTTAATGGAGAAACATTTAAACCCTGGAGAGCAATGAAGGAACAGAGAGGTGTCAAGACAGACGCGCAGTTCGCAAAAAGTCTTCTCAACTGGTAACAGTGATTATTCTTTCTTTGTGGATGTAATTATTGTTGTACTGTTATTCAGGTATATTGATGTTGTTATTGTACTGTAGTTGTAAGTCAGTGACCAGTCTGCTACATGCTAGTTGAAATGGGAGTAAGTTAGTGTCGACTGATCTAACATTTTAACGTCTTATGTGTTTATTATCATATAATTTCACAAAATGAATTCACTGACGCGACACAGCATATGCCGGTGGTAAACAAACACTCGTTCGTGCACGAGTTTTGGAAGGCGTTAAATGTGTGAAGGCGGGAGGCTGTTCTTACGCATGTGCTCATTTAAAAAAACTCAGTAACCGTTTTTGGATTCTCGGTCGGTGAAAAACATCCTCTTTTGCGCCTTTAAGGAGAAAAAAAGTGGATCGCCGACTACGTTTCCCCCTAGTGGACACTACTCCATATAACTGAATGTACAAGCCAGAAATTAAGCTTTGTTTTTGCACAGGCCTACTAAAGGGTTAATAGTGCCACATGGTGATCAACAGTAAAAATGACAAATTTGACCTCTTAGAAAAAGGAAAACACACCAACATTCAAAAATGCATGATAAAAAGTGTCATAGCTCTGCAATCAAAAAATGTGGTTATAATGGAAGTCAATGGGGCAAAAACAGCCACTAACAATAAATGAGGGAGAACATTTTTTAAAACTGATGCTACACAAAAACTAAAAATGCTTCAAAACCAATGTTTTACAAATCTTTGACATGCCCAAGACTGTGAAAAAAGTTAAAAACATTCCAGGTTACAATCGCTTTTTATATTAAAGATCTGTCATTTTGTGTGTTTTCCCCAAGTCAGTGACACCACTTATAAAATTGGCAATTTAAGAGTTAAAATCATGAAATTTTTGGTAGTTTTGATCAGTACTGAGTTTGATTAACAGATTTATGTAAAAAAAAAATTGGAAAAAATATTATAGCCATTGAATTTAGTGGATGTTTTCATCCAATAACAGGTAGTAAATTTGAAGAATGCACATGGGTTAAGATATGATGCGTTAAATTAGGATTTTTTGCAAATTCACGTAACAGAAGGAGATCTTAAGTTAATTTAGGATTCTCATCTTATCTCACTAAATCTTATTTCATCCCTAGTAAGGAAATCATAAATTGCTTACTCATGTTCAGTTATTAACTCTTAGGTCTGTTGCCTAGCAACCAACAAACAAACACTGCTGCTACAGTAAACAAAAGAATTGTCCTTTTTATTTCAATGGGGCTGAATAATAAATTTGATTAAATTCATTGTAATCATATCTGTGTCTTTTATTATAGTTTTAGGATCAATGTGCTGCACATCATCTGTGAGTTCCCATTATATTTAAGCATTTGGCAAATGTGAAAAAAGTGCTAGGAGACGATTTGAACAAACATTGTTGTATTTCATCCTACACTTTGTTAAAAAATGTAATGTAAACTTTTGATAATAAGTATTGAAGTATTTGGATATTTTGTCTTATAGTAAATATTGATTTAGGACAAAACTCTGACACAAGTGATATAAGCAAAAGTTAATATTTATTTAACTTTAAACTTAAGATGCTTTTGTAAACTGCTATGTGCTGTATCACAAAGTGCAGTTGTCTGAGCTCCAGTAGACGTATCTTAACATCCAGTACAGCTTCAAGACTGGGACTGTTTTCACTGGTGAAGTGTCTTAGGCCACCCGTTTCATTGTCTTGCAACAAGTTTCTTCCAAAAACCTCTCATCCGGTATCAAGGATGGCAGGAAATCATTCTTCAGCATCAACATGCCAATTTTGTTCAGGCCATGTTCATGACTGTAGTAAGACGAAGAGCTTGAAAGTCAATCCAGATGCATTTCCTGAAGTAGTTCAGCAGTAAAGGATGAATCAGTAGGATCTTGCTACAGGACTTTCACCAGCATATCAACAGTAAACAACAGATCTGTGGGTTTTGTGCCACCTGATTCAGTTGTGTCTCAGGATCTGGTTTGGCACAGAGTGACTCAGGCTCTTGTAAGCGAAGCGACATGGTCTTATAAGCACTTTGGAGGATGAAGTGCTTGTAGTGGAAATCACCTGCATCCCTCCTCTGCTGTCCACCCAGTCCATTGTCATCTTCTCATCCATGGTTTCATCTATTTCCATGGGCTCTTCAACATCACACCCAAGGTTGGGCACGGGGGCTGGAAAGGGAAGCTTTCCACTTTCCTGCTGCCTTTGGACCTTCATCTCTATCTTTTTCTTTTTGGTCTTCTGGACAGCACAAAGTTTTGAATGGCTCAAAGACGGACTAAGCGGTCTCTTTCTCATCACCATTTTAAGTTTTTTTCTTTCGCAAAACACGAGCAAAGTAACAACACGTCTTACTCTGACAACACCTTCAACTCCATAACAACAAGTGATTGACAACAATGATGTCATAATGGCTGCATTTTCTGAAAAAAGGGCCTTATTAACCTTAAAGGGACAGTACACCACAAAATAAAAATTATGTCAGCATTTACTCAACCTCAAGTTATTATAAATGTATTTCTTCTGCTGAACACAAAATTAGATATTTTAAACCAAACAGTTTTTGAGCACCAGTAATTTCCATAGTATTATTTTTTCTACTATGGAAGTCAATGGTGCTCCTGTTTCCTGCTTGATTACAAATACCTTTGTGTTCAGCAGAAAGTTAATTTAAGAGCACTGGTGACAGTTGATATGTTAATTTCTTGTTTCTTTTTATCACATTATCCGTACTTCACAATGTGTAACACTGGACCACAACACCAGTCATAATGGTCAATTTCTTTAAAACTGATATAAGCTGAATAAATAAGCTTCCCATTGATGTTTGGTTTGTTAGGATAGGACAATATTTTAACAACTTTAAATAAACGCGTTTATAGCAGTTGCAGGTGCATTTTTTGAATGATTTTCTATGGGCAGTGAGCGTTATGTGTGCTGTTTATGCGTGTCGAACGCCTTTCGTTTCGGTTATATTTTTTTTTATATAGTATACTCAAACTTTTTTCTTTTACTTGTTTATTTTATTTGATGATACATGTTATCATTGTTTAAAATGTTAATATACATAAAATATACATAAAAGAAACCAAGCTAATGAATATTAAAATAAAGGCTAAAATAGAGAGGGGGAGGGAGAGAGATATCAAATGGCATGATAACACAGATACTAAAATACATCAAAATAGCAATGATGATCCAAAGTGGTCCTGCATTTATCAAAGCAGTGTAACGCACACACATCTGCTATATTTACATTTAAGTTGTAAGGTATGACCGACTGCATTCATTTCTTAAAATTATCTGTGGTCATTAATTCAGTCATCTTTTCATTCAGAAATTCTGCAGGGACCTGGAGTTTTTGACACTTGGATATATCCGCACTTACAAAAGCTCTCAAAAGACAAAGATTACACATGTGTACCAAAAAAGTCCATATTAGTAACTTAAAAGTACATATTGGTGCCAAATGTATTCATACAGTGGAAAGAAAAAGTATGTGATTTGTGATTTGGCATAAAACGTGATCTAACCCTTATGTAGGTCACAACAACAGACAAACACAATGTGCGTAAGCTAACAACACACAAATAGTGTCTTTTTTGAAAACACCTATTTGCCATTCACATTGCTGGAGGAAAATGTAAGTGAACCCTTGGATTGAATAGCTTTTTGAACCTCCTTTGGCAACAATAACTTCAAGCAAGTGCTTTCAGTAGTTCTGAATCAGACCTGCACATCTTTCAGAAGGATTTTTTCAGGAATTTTCAGGCTCACAGCAATGTTTTTAGTAAAAGCAGCAGCTTCCTCCATAGTGTTCTGCCATAGACACTGTGTCTGTTCAAAGACTTACGTATGTTAGACTCATGAACATAGATGTGTGCCAGCTCCAATGATGTCTTCAAGCCTTTAGCTGATACTCGTGGGTTCTTCTTTACTTCAATGAGTATTCTGCATCGTGCCTTCTAAGGTAGCTACAGTATTAATCGGTCTCCATAGACAATTTGTCTAACTGTCGACTGATGGATGTCTAAACATTTTGGAATTGTTTTGTATACCTTTTTAGCCTTATGGAGTGCAACAATTCGTCATATGATACCTTTATGCCGCTTTTCCATTGCATAGTAGCCCACAATTTGGTTTAGGTTGGGTCAGCTTACTTTTGGGGGCTTTTCCACTGGGTTCAGTATGTAGTACCCAATACTTTTTAGTAGAACCTCGGTCAGGGTTCCAAGCGACCAGAGCTGATACCAAAACGTGAAACACTGTAGATCACTGATTGGTCTGAGAGAATCATCACTACCGGCGCCATGGCTATAATGTAAACGATTAGCTTTACCTTCATGTTAGCTTGCGCTGTCTCTAGTAAACCTTTTGTCATCTGTGCTTTGCTGTAAGTTCCCAAACTCCCTTTTAGCGATAAAAAAGAAAAAGAAAAAGAAACTGTCATGTGTGCAGACTGAGAAATAAATCAATGTATGGGAATGTACAAAGAGGCTCTCACTTGTATGATGTCACAGCAATAGGCAGCAAATATAACAACACGCCTATAATCCCTCCCACTCTGAAGTGTTACTAAACTTGATGGAAAATTTAACCAAGCCAAAGTGAAGTGAGCTGACCCGACCTGACACAAACCAAACTGTGGGGTACTATGCAATATCTCTACAGTTCTAATAATATGAGTACTATGAAAAGTTGCCTGTTTCCACTTTTCTGTCTGTAAACGCTCGTTTTTTCAGCTCGACAGCTTATAAAAACTTATTTCTGGGTTCTTTGGCTTGTTAGCTGTACATATTGTCACACAGCAGCTTTAAGGCATTATTCTGTTTTTTGTTATAAGCCAGAAATGACAAGGAGGCGGCCTCTCTCAATACAAAGTCAATGGAGACGGTTGAATTGTTTTCCCCCCGGTGGGCGTGGTTTTCAGGTTATGACGCGCTGCGCTCTGTCTCTATGGAAATTTAAGTTTGACATTTGAAAAGTTAGAGGTGTATCAACCAATCACAAGTGTCTTTATCTGCAGTTTCACTGTGGTTCGGCTTTTTATTGTTTAAAAAATTATGACAATGCAAAGTATTACACCTTTAGACACACATGATGGTTGGTCCATTAATATTAAAATACTTCTGGAGGTTAATCTAAACAGGAAACCCACAAGTCTTTCATTTAGACCACTTAGGAAATTCAACATCTTAGGCCTGCACAGACAGGACAATTTTCAATTCTTAACCAATTTTAAGTCATTGGGAGACTGCACACATAAAGACAGTGATTTTTAACAGCAACACAGTGATACGACCAGATAGCAAGATAACACACCTGACTGTAGTAACAATTTCATAGTGACACCACATCTCACAGAAACACAAGATCAAACAAACAAACAAAATGTGATGATCTATGTGATTTATCTATTGCCAGCAGAAACTGACCATTGTGATAAATGTCCACAAGTCAACATAGACTTGAGGCATAGACAGAGAGTTTTGTGGTAGCCTACACTAAATTTTGACAGATGTGAAAGTCAATACATAATGTTCATGTCCAACCACACAAAGTGAGAGAATATTTTGTGTACCTTTACAGTAACATTTTTGAGCTCCACATAATGACTATGAAGACAAATTTCATGTCTCCAAATTTTTCAGACTGCCCTCCAGTGGCCAAAGCTATAAAGTTGATCTGAAACCATTGGTGGTCCGTAAGGGCGTGCACATAAGTGACATCTGCACTGAACAACTAATAGTGTTCAACATGAATAGAGCGAGTTCTGTATATTTCTCACATGGTTTTTCCACATTCACTGCACTGATGCTGTACTTTGTTGTAAAATAATTCATCCCACACTGCTCACAGTGAAACTGCTTCTTCACAGTCCGTGTATTTGTCTTTAATAAAACATGAACAAGACTATCATCAATATACTACTAACCATCTTAATATGAGCATATAAAAAAACGTAAATGTCTACTGAGATTAAAACTCTCCTCTTTCCTTGCTTTACACAGCGTCTTAACAACTCAATGTTGGGTAATTAGATCTTTCTCATGGAAAACCGCAGATTTTTAGAAATTTCTGTAAGAAAATAGAGTGAGCTAACCATCATTTGAAAGTTTATTATCAAATATATCTTTAAAAAAGTACAACATATTTTTTGCATCTGTCAGACACAGACTACTGTACAAATGCCTGCTTGAATTTTACATTGAGCGCTGTCCATTGTGCTGAATATTTACGGAAGTTTCCAAAAGGGGTCGCCAAAACTCTCCTAAAGTTTAAACAAGTTAATTCAACAAAGGCAACTAGAACGAAAAATGATCTAGGACCTTAGTAGATAAAAGTGGGTTAGTTCAGGCTGTGTGCTGGCGGGAAGGCTTCACATTTGACTACAAAGCGTGAATGTGTAAATGCTAGTTGTATAGGCCAAATTATACTGGTACAACTAAATAATAGAAATAATCCAACAATGTCTGCAACTCGGTTGCTTGTCCCTGTTATTATTTTGCACATAGACATAATAAATCAAGAGTTTGGTTCCAAAAACATTAAATCCATTTTGACTAATTTGGGTTAGTACCAAGAAAGTGACAAGATGAAAACCATATTTTCTGTTACAAACTTTTACATAGCATCTTTAGGCTATAATAACATTACAAATTCAAATCCATGAATTGATTTTCAAAGATTTATTATAAAATATTTTTTTTTTTGCAAAATACAATAAATCCATGACAGTTTTTTTTAAATGCTATAAATTTATTTAAATAATATCAAATCATCTTTGCCATTATATTCATTTAGTTGACTAGTGGTATACACTGATTAAAAAAATAACATTAATGGCATTAATCAAAACACTTACTTTGTCATATTAAGAACACTGTCATTGCTGCTGTCTTCCTTGGGATGTCGTCGCTAAACTTTTTTGACAGCGATCAGCTGTAAAATGTTTTGGTCTGGCTCGATTTTCAATGACTTTGAGTAAAATCGTTTTTTATAAGATCCCTTAGGGTCAATGTGTTACCATGACAGAAGCTTAATGCTGTCGTGTGAAAACAAGCAACAGCCGGCATTTTTCCTTCACGAGTGCCTCTCACGTAAATTATTTGATTTTGATGGCTTACGTTTCTTCCCCGCCACAGAAAACCACCACCTTTATCAATGTCATCTAAGTTACTATTTTGCTTTTGTTTGTTTGTTGATCACGAAGTACAAAGTAGATGAGGAAAACCAGGATTCCGTGTTTATTTAAAGCGCCGCCATCATTGTTTACAATGTGTGGAATAGTGTGCTGTGATTGGTTAAGTGGATTTATTGCATTGATGATCCTATTCACCAATGAATAGGATCATCACTTTCAAAAAAGTATGGACCTAAAAAGTCCAAAAAGTACATATTGGTAACTCAAAGGTATAGTCATTGAACCAGTAAATACAACACACTTCACTTGCATTTAACCTAAAACCAGTAAAATACAGGATATAATGTCAGTGTTCCCAGTAAATGATGTCTTTAACTTGTAATTTTGACTTTTTATAAATATCAACTGTATATTTTATTTAGTGCAAATGGCAAATGTTGTAATTAATGGGTGATGTATTAATGATGCAGGCTATGTTTAATTTAGCCTAATGTGACATGTTGTCATTTAGTTAATGTAAAATGTATATTATTGTAACAATATTGCAATCAATGCTAAAATAATTTTATTTTTTCAATGCTAAAATAATGTTAATTAATGTTAAATAAACAACACTGTTCATGAGAGGGTGCACTTCCAACAAACAAACTCTGTGAGGCGCTGTGCACCCTGTAAACCGCCTACACAGTTTGTTGCCTATGTCATAGGTCGACCCTGACTGATTCATCTGTGTCTTAATGCAGAAGGCACTAAATCACCACATCATGATGCTTGGTCCCTGACGTTTGTTACACTGCGCATGGGGATATTGAATGAATTGGGTTATTTCACAAATCTTTTTTTATTATCATGATTTTATTTGCTCTGTGACAATCAAATGAAAAACATTAATTGGACTTTAAATTTTTAAACTTTTATACTCCTTGTATATTGGAACGATTTTACACAAGCAAATCTAAAACTGTCCACATTGACTACTACAACCATTAAAATAAGATCTGTTTCAGATGTTAATATTTGTTTTCATACTTTAAAGTTGTACTAGTCCTTGACTACCCACTAACAACTTTGTTAGTAAGTAACTTTGCAGACGCATTTAATTTTTTGTAAATTGTACAGTCCTTGTGGAGTAAATTCAGAGTATTAATCTTAACTGCATTGTTGTATTTAACCTTCACCCCTGAGCTTTAAAAGATAGGCAGATACACACAGTTGGTCACATTTTCGAGTAAATGTGAGAATGTACAGGAAAACTGCAGACAAAGCATGCATACAAACCAACTCTACCACAAACTGACCACATACATGTAAACAAGCACACACAATGTCACATTTATTTCTGTCTCTACGAGTTGAACTTCAGTGGAAACATTTGTGGTTAAGATTGTCTATATGACTGAAAATGAAAGACCCTTCAGCCAAAAACACAGCATGTGAAATGATGACACCTAACACATTTGAAGATCTGCAGGCCTTACAGGAAAATAATGAAAAGTTAAATGGTCCTACTTAAAAATGATTTAAAGTCATTGATCTTACATTTACCAATGCAAAAAAAAAACTAAAATAATTTATCCTTGACGGACTTCTGGCGACAAAGTAACAATGTTGCCACAAAAGCAGCTTTAGGTTTTGCAAGTTTGACCTATTCAGCAGGCCCAGAATGCTGACAACCTCTTAACATGTTGGGAAATATAAAGGTGCTTATTGTAAAAAAAATGTCTGCTAAATGTTCCTACAGTAACTATAAATATTTTACTTTGAAGCATGCTGCACATCCTGTCCAACATCCTGTTATTCATGTCATCATGATTTGCTTCAACAAAGGCAGGTGAAATACAAAGCAACACTAAAAAAGAAAAAATGCCATTTTACTTTGGTCCCATATATTATCTAGATCACAGCTACACATTTTCACCAGCAGACAGTGAGAGAGGGTCAGCCCTTGGCCCACAACACAAAATCAGTGCAACTCTATCAGAGAGACAACACTGTAATATATACTGGAGCATGATGCTGAAGCATATTGGATTTGTCTGTACGGTATCTGCATACATTTTTAGACATGAAATAGTTGCGTTAGTCACAAGGTTTCAAATATAATGGCTCATTTGTCTTTTCTAACCATCAGAAAGTTCATCAGAATTCTCATCAGAAGTTTTGTACTGTGTCTGTTCTGACCGGAGCATAAATACTGAAGTCTGGACTCTGCTGTTGTTTCTTCTTTAGTTGTTTCTGACTTCTGGCATTCACCTCCAAGGAAGCATAACACACGTCATCATCATTACCCTGAAATACAAATTACTTAAATAGAAATATTTACTAGTATATTAAAGTATTTTGGTAATGCATTATTGGTTATGCATGTTATATTGCTGATGCTGTTTATTGTATGTTATTGTCCAACAAATAAATAGCATGTTTAACAACTTTTAATAACACAGCAAAATTAACAGATCCGTTACTTTCACTCTGGTATTTGAACATGAGCATGTTTGTGTTGTTCATACCTCACAAGTATTTCTACTTTTTATCTTTGCTCTGTTAACAGTTCCACCATCTGAAATTAAAACACCATTTTTTAAATGTATTTTGCAGATATAAGTTGCATTACTATCCAGTTTTACATGCAGACTTTGCTGAGCTAAATTCTGCTCATTAACAGACAAAATGGTCAAAATGATCCCTATAGCTGTCACTCAGGGGGAACCCTATATCAAAAAGAACACCATTGCCCCTAAATGGTTCATTTGAGTACCTCGTAGGTACATATTGGTATCAAATGTATACATATCTGTACCGAAATGGTAAGGACCTTTTAAAGGGTACTGTCCCAGTGACAGATTGGGACAATTTTTTTCAGACTGTGTACAGTATAAAAGTAAAGATGATGGCAATGAGAAACAGTATGAAGAGATACCTGTAGATTTCCTGTGACAGAAGCAGTAGACACAGATGAAGCTGATAAGAAAACACACAACACAAACACTGACCAGCAGCGTCCAGCAGAGGAAACAGTCTGATACAGGAGGAGGAGGAGAAACGGTGCTGCTGGAGTCTCCAGAACATGAAGTTACTGGATCAGAAAAACAAACATAACATTTAAGGTTAATAAACAACTTTTTTGTTCTGCTTCCATCGTTTTTTGTCTGAGAAAGGTAGTTTCTAGGAAGTAAAGGATTAAAAATTGAAAGTAATTGTCAAAATTGCTTTCTTACCAGCGAGAGAAAGACGAGTTGTTTGGTTTCCATAATAGTACACTTCAATTGAGGATATAATGCCTTCATCATCTTTATTGATATTTTTCTCATATTCAGCACAGTAGTAGAGTCCCAGATCAAAGACTGTGATGTTAGTAATATGTAGATCAAAAGAATTAATGTTGGAGTTTTTAGGAAAACTGAAACGACTAAAGGTCACTTTATTTGATTTCCGATAATCTATCATGAGAGAGGGTTGAAATTCATAAGAACTGTTTTTTATCCACATTATGCCCAAACCACGAGTTAAAGGACGGTCACAGTGAAGAGTGATGTTGTCTCCTGGTCTGACCTTCATCTCGATATCTGCTCCATAGATCTGACTGAACAATAAAACATCTACAAGACCAATAAGAAAATTAAAAAAACAATATTGCTTAAAATATTTACCTACGGTACACAACTAATCCCAATTGCATTTCAGTTTAAGCAGTAGCTGCTAAAATGATTAAAAATAACTAATAAATAGAAATAAAACAAAGAAGCGTAATTTGTCTTACATATAAGTGCGCTAACAGTAACTCTTGATGTCTTCATTTCAGCGAGTGAGTGTGAATAACTGACTCTGGGGATGCAGATATCAGCTCTCATCTGATTGGTTCTCGCCAATGGAAAAATTTGACATTTGAAAAGTGAGAGGTATATCAACCAATCCCCAGAGTTCTTATCAGCAGTTTCACTCTGGTTCGGCTCTTTAGTGCTTCTTATTGCTTCACAAATTATGTCAATGCTAAGTATTAAACCTTTACACACACACATGAAGGTTGGGTAGACTTATTTGTACCAATTACCATCACTGTGTTTGAGTCCAACATGTCAATATGCAGGTTAACTTAATAAAATGTATGCTTTGCATCATGTCTTAGACTTTTACAAGCTTTCTGCTATTTAAAAAGAATCTGGTCCATTAAATCAAAATACTTCTAGACGTTTTTGTTATATAGTCGGTCAAATGGCAAAGTAGAAAGACGCACATGTCAAAACAGGAAACCCACAAGCCTTTCATTTAGACCACTTACGAAATCCAACATTTCACAATCACTTTTTATCAAGTCATCAAATTCACATCTCATATCTCTAAGGCCTAGAACAGACTGGAAAATGTTAAATTCTTTTACTATTTTAAGTCCGGACTGCACAGTTAAAGGGATACTTCACCGATTTAGCATTCAGCTTTGTATCTGTAGAAACCCGGCAGTATTACTGAATGACCATGTTTCCCTCCATCATTTCCCCCTGAGAGGAGAGATATCTGCATTTTGGTTCTGCAAAAAAGTCCTCCGATGATGTAATATGACGATTTTTGCATCATCGGAGGACTTTTTTGCAGAACCAAAATGCAGATATCTCTCCTCTCAGGGGGAAATGATGGAGGGAAACATGGTCATTCAGTAATACTGCCGGGTTTCTACAGATACAAAGCTGAATGCTAAATCGGTGAAGTATCCCTTTAAGGATAGCAATTTTTAACAACACACTAGATGATTCAATCAGATTGCAAGATAACATACCGGATGACTGTAAATCATGAGATCTCACAGATACACAAGATCAAACGTGACTTAACAGAAAACCAATTGTTGTGCATGACCTATTATAAAAGCACTCGTACTGTTGCCATAGTTGTTCAAGTCAATAAAAAACCAACACGGGTTTATTAAAACATTCAACACAGTGGTGATGGTAAATGGAAGGTATGATATAAATGATGATGGCAACTCCAAACACAAACACTACTTGATAGTCACAGAGAATGGGATGAAAGTTGTAATTTAAATGCCACCACATTGATCTCCTCAATGATAGTAAAGGGTCCTATGTATCAGGGAGGAGCAGATGGATGTTCTTGGTAGACAATCACACCTTCTTGTACCACCTGGTAGATGGGTGTGCCCGAACATTGGGCATCTGCCATCTGCTGTTGGTGCCTAACAGCCCCCCACAGATGGTGATGAGCTGAGTCCCAGACCCTCATACTTTCCTGGAAGCAGTGCTGATTGAAGGGTACTTCTGAGGGTTCTTCCGACCATGGAAACATGGGAGGTTGGTAGCAAAGTACTTCTGAGGTGTTCTTGGAGTAGATTGGGATGGTATCAATGTAAATAAAGACATACTGGTTAAGGTTGTCTCTGAAAATGGTGTGCATAAAGTCTTGGAAGGTGGAGGGGGTGTTAACTAATCCGTGTGGCATGACCAAATATTCAAAATGGCCGGTAGGGGTCACAAAAGCTGTCTTCCATTCATCTCTGCTGAATTCGAATGAAGTTATAAGCATTTCTTAAATACAGCTTAGAGAAGACTTTAGCACCAAATAACTGCTAAACGCCCGGTAATCAATGCAGGGTCAGAGACCGTCATCCTTCTTGGCAAGAAGAAAGGGGATGCAGCAGGAGATAGCATATATATCATGGACTAAGAGCTTCCTGGAAGAGTGTAAAAGTGATAACTAAAATCAGTTCAATCGTTTCAAATACAGTAACAAATTTAGTTAAATGGTTACAGAAATAATAATTAAAAATGAACTAAACAGTTAAGTTTATTTGAACTCATTGAGGATTTTAACTGAGCAGGGAGAATCACATCTAGGCATGGTGATGTGCAGATGTTTTCAAACCGGGGGCCGGGGCCCCCAGGGGGACCGCAAGATGGTCCCAGGGGGGCCCCAGTTTTATGACATTTTATAAAATACATTAATTTATCATGAATTCTGTGTAATTAAAAAAAACATAAGGCTCCTAACCAAAAGCACTACTTTTTGGATAATTTAATGTTTTTTTCTATTAAAGTGAACAGTTTTTTGTCACAAATGTTCCTTGGGGGGCCGCAAAGGAATGCATCATACACAAAGGGGGCCGCACGCTGAAAAAGTTTGAAAACCACTGCTGTATAAGACACTTCATAGTGAATGCAGAACTTTCCAGTCTTACATATCAAACACTGATGTGTCTCTGTATCATCCATCTAAAAAGAAAAAAAACAGAATTATTAAATGCAACCTAAACTGTGATCTTTGACATAAAAAATATTGGAAGCTTACTGACAACAAGTAACAATATTAATACCTTAAAAACCTTTGCTTTGAATATTTCTATATTAAGCCCAGATCCTGTACACAATCAGCAGTGTGAGTTGTGAGTTGAAAAAATAGTGACAATAAACTATAATGTAAATGCTTTAAAGGCCTTAACATAAAATATGTGTTTCTATGTGCTCTCAAAAGCATTTAAATGACATACACTCTAAAAAAAAAAACGGTACTAAATAGTGGTTCTTGGCTTGTAATCATAGAGGAATCATTTTAAGCGCCAATGAAGTAACTGTCTGTGTAGCACTGGTGTAGAACCATATTGTGTTTGTAGAACCATATGTGGTGCTATATGACCCCCGTATGGTTCTTCATAGGTGCTTCATATGTGCTATATAGCACTAAAAATGGTTCCTCTATGATTACAAGCCAAAAACCACTTTTAGTGCTATTTAGCACAGTTTGTTTTTAGAGTGTATATTTACAGTTTTATGTATTATGTTGCATTTTGTCCTTTCTTCTTATATATATTTTTTTTTTTTTTTCATTTTTTCCACTCATAAACGACACAAATGCGTTTTCATAATTTACTAACAAGATTTAAAGCAACATGTTAAAATTTACTGTATAGTCTTACCTAAGAGAGAAAGATGAGTTCTCCATTTTCCATACATTATACTCCCACTTAGCTGGCTCTTTTTATTTTCACTTAATTTTATTTTTACTTTTGCACAGTAATAGATTCCCTCATTAAATACACTTATTAGTCCATAGCTCTGGGTTGTTATACTGTATGTAGTTCAGTCTTTTTATGTAGAAACGTGGTCCTGGAGAAACATTGTCTCATTTTATTATCTACAGTCTGCACTGATATACTGTATGGTTTAAATGGCAATAAAGCTTCTCTTGACTTTTGACTATCTTGATTCATTATCCTCTGTTCAACTAAAGCACTGCACCGTTACACATTTTAAAACAACGCTAAGCATAAGTAAGAACGTTTTTGTTTTATATTTGTGGATCTGGAGCAATCTCTTCCCCTGTTTCCCCTGTTCAGCGCTTATATGCTGGGGGGCTACTGTAGGGTTAGGTTATGGATGGGGTTAGTGTGTACGTTGACCACTTGCTATGTGGGGAAGCTGACCACTTCCTATATATGTGCACTTGCAGCTCTGCCAAAATACAGTATTTAATCTATGTCCTGTGACAACAAGTAACAATAAGTAACACTGTGTCTCTATCTTCATTCATATCTATAAATACCCTCTTTTGCAATGATTATTGTGAGGAATGGTTGAGAACGAACCCAAGCGCAGACAATGTAGAAAACACAAAATACTTTATTTTTAACAAAACCAGAAAACAAAACCCACTATGGGGCAAAACTAACATAGAACAGGATAAACAGAACACTGACAAGACTAGACTATTCTATATATATATAAACAACAGTAAACTGGACTACACTAAACAAACACTTAAATAATGAACTAGACTTAACTGGATGAATATGACTGGAACACGACAGGAACAAATAAGAACGAACGTAGACAGAACAATGGGCACAAGGACTTAAATAGAGAGAACTAATGAGGGTAACTGTGAAAATAATAACAGTTAAGGGAGCGGGTAAAAAGTAACGAGACACGGGAAATACATGGTCAAATATAACTAACACAGAGGTCACGCATTTCCCACACAAAACATGGTACTATCAGAACCCTGCCACAAAGACTAGATATAATAAAAGACAAGATTCTGACAGGATCCTGACAATTATAACAATTACAAAATATGTATGTATGTATGTATGTATGTGTGTGTTCCTTTGTTATACTTCTCTGTCTTCTATATACACTATCCTGTCTTAAAATGCTCTCACAAAGAAACACAAAAAAACTGTGTTCATGTTGATGTATATAGTCTCTGTGAAAAATATAGCAGACATTTTGGGGCTGTTACACTCCTGACCAGGGGCGGACTGGACTAAAAAGTAGCCCTGGACTTTCTCACCCAAAGTGGCCCACCACACCCTGCAATACTGCTGGCTCATTGATGCACCGGCTATTTTTAACACCACAATTCAAAAACATAAATATTACTTGAAGGAAGTCAAATTTATTAAAAAATTATGCATTTTAACTGCATTATGCATTAGTAATAACAAACAACATAAAACAAAACACCTGAGGCTTTGACTCTGAGGGTGATGATTTCTCACTTTAAGTGCATTCCTAACCCTAATGTTACAAGGGTAAAAAAAATCATACAAATGTGGCTGAACGACTACGTATTAGTCACCTCGTAAAATATGAATTAATTGGCAACTGGATTTCTACACTGCCCTGCACAAGCTCAAAACATGAGAAAATACCCTCACTTGTGATTATATTAATACAGTACACTCTTAACCTACACTTAAATATAAGCATATACTGTAAACCTAACACTTCTAAGACTGAACCTGCCTTCATTTGAATAGATTGTGTTGTGATATGGCGAGTAGGCCATAATTTTGGTGTAGTTTCATCTCAGTCCACTAGAGGGCAGTTCAGAGTTTCAGTTTCTATGGGTCTATGCAGAATGTGGCTGTACAAAAGTACTTAACTCTTCAATGTTTATTGGCTTTTGTGGTCAAATTAGAGAGTAAATTATGAATGTATCTCCATTACTTTCCAGCTCTTACAACAATGTACCTGAATACAAAAAACAGCTGCTTGAGTTGGTTAAAAGGGCGTGCTATGTGGAAATCTTTAGATATTTACAAATTAGCCTACTGTTTATATATATATATATATATATATATATATATATATATATATATATATATATATATATATATATATATATATATATATATATATATATATATATATATATATATATTTCAATGTGCTGATATATCATTCAGGAAGTATAACCACATATACTGTCAATATGTATATGTATAATATCCTGTTACATACAGACTACAAATGTGTGCCTCAAGGGCGTAGGTTTGATTCTGGCATTGGTGGGGACATAAATAAAATGGTAGCATTGCAAAAACTGTTTATCACCGTTTACTTGACATAAACAACAGACAACTCAGTATGCACTTTACTCAGTGACATCTGACTCGCCACCCCCGGTGCCATCCCAAATTGAATGTACTATAATAAACAATTCGTTATGTTCTAGAGCCTAATAAACAGTAACTGTTTAAGTCTTTGTCAAAAAAAAAGAAAATCACATTGTAACATATACGAATCTATATATGCAATTAATATTTAATTCTTAATTTAATTTTGCCAAAAAAAAACCCAGTCTTGAAGTAGGTATGTATATCATGCTGTTTCCTGAACAACGTTTATTAACATTTCTGTAGTTCACATTAAATCTTCCTTTCATTAACAGACAGTTAATCAGTGTGAAAAAAAAATAAGTTTAAAATGCAACCTTACATTATGTCTACATCTGTGCAAATAATGACCACAGTGTAGTAATGTAAAGTATTCAGCAATTATGACATGAATTCATGTTTTTACAATGTTGAGGTTATTTTCTTTCATGGATTAGGGACCCCCTAAATAACCTTGCCACCCCATTTATAAAAGGTTGACACAAGTTTGCAACTCCTCAGGTTAACATGGGATTGTCGTGTATTGGTGAAAACACTGTCCTTGAATCATTATGTGACACACCTTGTTCCGTATTTTGTGCATAAAACAGTTACAGTGCGTATAATAATACTTTCTTTCTCACTTACCTGTAGCCCGAATAATCACACGCGTCTTGTTGAGTGAACTGTGGCGCGTTGTACAAACAGTGAAATCATCCTATCACACGTAGCGAGTCATAAGACAAGCCCATCATAAAGTGATGTGCGTTAGAGAGGCGGGAATCAACAAATGCTAATCCAATCATATTAGCGATGTGAGTTACGGAGGCGGGCATTGCAGAGAACGAAAGCTGTTAACCGTTTGTGTACCAAATAGAGCGTTATTTTTACAGAACAGGATTGCAAAAGATTTCTAATCTCATTTAAATGATTCCTGAAAAAAATATAATAAGTAAAAAATAGAAAACACAAGAATAAGACGGACATCAGTGGTTATATGTAAATAGATTCATTGTTTGGTCGAAATTATTGCTACAATTCAGTCTTCCCTGAATATTGGTAAGGACATGTCCCTAGCGTCCCACCCTAAATCTACGCCCATGGTGTGCCTGTATTTAACATCTGTTTCCAACAGGGGTTGCCAAAACTCTCTTAGGTGTCACCAAGCCTTCTTGATTTTAGGTGTTAAGAGATTGTGATTTTTCTCATCTATGCCAAAAGATAAATAACTGTAGAGCAAATAAAAACAAGAGGCATTAAGTGTTGCTTATTTTGTAATTGTCTGCAACACTTTTGTCAGACACTCTTTAAAGTTGCAAAAAATCAAAAGGCCAAAACATTTCTTACTTAAAAATAATAATATTTCTTAATCAAAGCTTTTTGTTTTTTTATATCATAGCATTCATTGCATAGGTAAAACATTGCACTCTGATGTTCACTTCTGTCCTAAAGTATACAAGAATGCGTAATGTATGAGAAATGTGTTGTTTTAAGTCTGGGTGTGAACCCATTCATTGCTTAAAACCACAAAATCTTCCATTGCATTTGTATGCATTAAGCAAACATCAGTTAACACCTATTGGTGCACAAGAACAAACACAATGTTGTGGTTTCCTGTTTCAAGATGTCCAAATTGTTGCCTGATGTTACAGGTAGATTTATGCCCTGAAATGTTTACATTGTCTATTTTAGACATGAGTAATGTCAGGTCAGTGTCAGGTCAATTGTGAAAACCTTTAAATTAGTTATTTAACTTAATGATATTATGCACCTGGTCATACTTACTTTTTAGTAACTTTAACTAGTGAAGACCTGTTGCTGATGTAGTGATGATCTGTTATACCCCTGAAGTGTACATTTTAGGTGTCTCACTAGTCTGACACTCTGACACATTTAATGTCATGCAATATTTTAATAATGAGATGAAGTTAAATCAAGATAAATGCTTTACATTCACTGCTGCATGACATTATCTGGTCTGAACTATAACGCTTTATTTCTTATTGCTGGTCATCAGACACAAATCTTTCCATTATCTTATATGTGGTTTTGTCTGTTGGTTAGAATGCAAATGCATGAAGAGCAGCTAGCTCAGTGTGGTTTATATTTCACTTTAACCCAATTGTTGTTTTGTTTAAACCGTCAATCTCCACTAAATGAACAATAATGACAAATTTATTTGCTATAAAACTTGATGTTACACACATACAACTCACATCATCCTGGTCTTTAGAAAGTTTATTCAAACAGCTTTGACTTCATCTTTTCAAAAATTAATTAAAATATTATAAAAATTGAATTGATAACCTGAGAATAGCTTTGGATAACTTAGAGACTCAAATACACTCAAGACAATGAATTTATGCAAATACAGTACATTATAAGACTTTTCTATTTTTATTAGTATTTATTTTAACAATTTTTTTCAATGATATTTGTGGTAATTCACAAAATATGTCAATAAGTTGTTTACTTTTATTTTCCTTGTTTGGTAGTTTATGTATTTGTACCTAAATGTGGTTCATGTTTAAGTAAGATAGGTATGAGATAGTACAAATCGAGTGCAGTAAGCCGTAAGCAGTTTCTACTGGCGAAAGCTGAGTTAACATAAACTGATCAGAGAGATTCACATCTTTTCATAGTGATGTACAGATGGCAGGAGTCTATAAGTGACTTCAGAATGAAGACAGACCTTTCCAGTCTTACTCATCTCACATTGATGTTTTTCTGTCGAATCCATCTGAAGTCAATAACAGGTGTTTCATTTATAAATACCATTTGTTTAACCATACCTGACATTTTTGACAAGATAAAGTTTTAAGGTTAATGGTTATGATTGAAATACCTTCATAGCATTTACTGTGAGCATCTTTGCACTCTCACGACCTAAAACAACCACAAAAACACAGTCCAGTGAGAAAATCTACAATGCAATTCTCATACAGAAACTTTCAGCAAATGTTTTGCGTAAAATGTTGTAAAGATGTAAATATATAATCCTGCAACAGTTTATAGTTTACTATTATTTGTTTATGGCTTTATACATGTAACATTAGAAATGTGCATGATTAATTCTGTGTGCAGTCTCTCCTGGTATACATTCTGCTCATTAACAAAGACAAATAATCCACCTACCGGGTTATACTTTATTTTATTTTAAAAGTCCAGCTTAGACATTATATTAACTATAAGTTACTCTCTTTAATTTGCACATATGTCACTTTACTCTCATTAGAGAATTAATACACTGTTAGGAGTAGGTAAGGAGTTATGGTTCGTAGAATAAGTTGACATGTACTGTCTTGCAAATTTACTTAACAGTCATGTCTGTGGGGTGTTCGTAGACAAAAGTGTTAGTAGATGTACTAATACTGTAATGACCAGCAGTTGCGAAGAAGTTGTGTAAAGTGTAAAATGTGTAAAGTGGACTACTGAAATAAAGTGTACTGTAGTACAAAATGGAGACAATAATAATTATAAAAGTACCTGTAGTTTTCTTCTGACAGAGGCAGTACACACAGATGAAGCAGATGAGAAAACACACAACACAAACACTGACCAGCAGCATCCAGCAGAGAAAACAGTCTGATACAGGAGGAGGAGGAGAGACGGTGCTGCTGGAGTCTGCAGAACATGAAGTTACTGAATCAGAAAAACAAACATAACATTAAATGTTAATAAACAACTTTTTTGTTCTGTTTCCAAATATTTTTGTAAAAACTACAAAAGTTTACAGGAATTAAAGGAGTTAAATTACAAATAATTGTCAAAATCGCTTTCTTACCAGCGAGAGAAAGACGAGTTGTTCGGTTTCCATAATAATCAACCCAGTCTCATGTAAAAACGTACCCTGACTACGTTGGTCCAATTTGCAAAACGTAGAGGAGTTACAATAATGGGCCTAGAATTGTATGACTGTTACATTTTTTTTTCGCCTATTCTTTTAATGGCCCTTGAATTGTATGACTCTTACGTTTTTTTTTCGTCCAAGTCACGTGACTTTCAAGCTACCGGCCGTGAGAACAAAAAACATGGCGGACATTCTCTCATTTTTAATGGAAAAATCTATATTTTGAGTTAGTTTCTGAATAAAAAGAAGTTTTGATTACATTTCTAGCGAGAAATATATACTTTATTTTCATAATATTCACTCAGTGAATTTACATATTCATCGCTTGCTTGATTTTACGCAGATTTTTCAGATCTCGCCAGAATAATGTGAAACTGATACGTTTTGGTTGCTATGGACACTGCCAGGGCTCGTCACATGACGTCTTTTAAAGACTTTATTAAAACCGCGTTCAGCTACAGGTAAAACAACATTCAGAGGTGATTTTAACAACGCTCAACGGCGCGTGAGAGTAAGCATTTTAAGCGTTTTCTGATCATGTATGTAAGTGCTTTTATTAGACGTGATGCATGCTGGGTTTTTATCAAAGACTCGTTGATGGTAATTAATATAGATATGAATATACATTTTGCAACCCTGTATCACATGAAATACGTTCTGAGGAAACTATTTTGCAAATCGCAATTACGTTAACGTTACATGCCAACATATAAGCAGTGCTATTACGTTGGTCCTTAACCTAATATGACCCGTCGCCATGGACACAAGGGGTCGGATATCTAAAGTTAAATATTTTTAACTTACGCGTGAAATGGTTGATTTTAAAAATATATATATTCTAAGTAAACAACAACAGCCCAGGTTTAGTAAACATGTTTTTATTGAAACTATAAATAAATATTCTGCATCCATTTTAGGTGTGCCACTGTGGGTGGCTCCCGCACACCCCCGTGGCTAGTACGCCCCTGCCGTGACCCAAATCTCGTTCGCACATCATCGCGATGTTTATCATCAATTTACAAACCTCGCCAGTCGCCTCATCTTTGTGAGTATACCATTACATTTCTGTTTGTTCGATATTAAATTCATTATATGTTTTTTATTAATCCAGATCGGCTTCTGGGTGTTGTCTGAGTTGTATTGGTCATCTGTGTTGCGTTCTTTTTGTTCAAAATAGTGATTAGCGCGTGAGTAAAAGTCACGTTATGTTTGTTAGTCACCATTAACATAACGTGACAGATCCTCGATCATTTTATTATATTCATATTTTTGGAATTAACTACCAATGTTCTTCTTCTACTGTGGTATTTTGTGTTTGTGGTGCACGGGTCATGCCTTGTTTCTACCGCAGTTAGTTTACTTCTACTGTGGTAGTACAGTAACAGCGGACCTTGTGCTTTTGCCACGGTGGTTCAGCCTTTTTATACATAGTAAAAAACAGTAACAACAACAACACCATGCTTTTAATACATTTGATGTACAATTCAGAAATCTTTAGACATTCAGATCCTTCTTTTTTGGTCAGTTTTATATTGCCGTTTTATTTATTTATTTATCTTATTATATAGTCTTATGATAGTGGGCGGATCTTGGGGTTTGTTGTAAATAGTTATACACATGCAATGTTTAGTAAATAAAGAATTTTGAAAAAAAAAAATATATCACTGATTCTTGAGAGTCGGGACAAAACAGGTTTTAAAAAACTGTTTTTTAAAATACACACTATATCAATTAAAGTTATATGTTTCTGCAGAGAAAGGTCTTAGCTGTTTAACCATGTAAAGGAACAGGTTCTAAATAAAAACACATTTTTAAAAAATAAACATGTTTCCCTTCAGAACTGGATTTTTGTCAACTCCATCAGACACACTAAAAAGTATAAAATTTAAATTCTTTCAATCCAACCAGAATCTAAAGTTCTCAAGTATATTGTTATAGTGTTTAGTTACTCTGATATGTAAAAAAATACAATATATAAACTTAGGTTGTGATTCCACACTATTCTGAAAACTCAGATTTCTAAATATTAGCATTTGCAAACATTGATTTTAACTTTAATATTGTAAAAACAATTTCCTTAAATAAATAAAACATAAGAGATGGTAGATCAGATGGTCCTTTATTACAAAAACAACATAAACTGAAGAAAGAATATTTTTTCCCCAAAAGATTAACAAAAAATACATCCAACACTGTTGGAAAATCTGACGGTGTTGACAGAAAATCTGACGGTGTTGACAAAAAACTGATGGTGTTGACAAAAAATATGTGTGCATTGCTGATTATAGAACAGATGTGCTCTTCAAACACTACTACTAAAACTACTCATTGTTATTAGAGTATTGAACTTACTGTAAAGCAAACTATAATAAAGATATTGCACATACACCGTTTCCTACTATCAAAAAAAGAACAATAAGGGAAACCAGGGGCCCTCCTCCCCCTCTGTTTTCATTTCACATGTGTGTGTTTGGGTGTGTTGGATGTATGATTGCCCTGCATCATAAATATATACATATATATATATATATATATATATACACACTCACCGGCCACTTTATTAGGTACACCTGTCCAACTGCGCGTTAATGCAAATTTCTAATCAGCCAATCACATGGCAGCAACTCAATGCATTTAGGCTAGGCATATAGACATGGTCAAGACGATCTGCTGCAGTTCAAACCGAGCGTCAGAATGGGGAAGAACGGTGATTTAAGTGACTTTAAAAGTGGCATGGTTGTTGGTGCCAAACGGGCTGGTCTGAGTATTTCAGAAACTGCTGATCTACTGGGAATTTCATACACAACCATCTCAAGGGTTTACAGAGAATGGTCCAAAAAAGAGAAAATATCCAGTGAGTGGCAGTTTTGTAGGTGCAAATGCGTTGTTGATGCCAAAGGTCAGAAAAGAATGTCCAGCCTGGTTCGAGCTGATAGAAAGGAAACAGTTACTCAAATAACCACTTGTTACAACCAAGTTATTCAGAAGAGCATCTCTGAACACACAACACGTCGAACCTTGAGGCGGATGGGCTGCAGCAGCAGAAGACCACACCGGGTGCCACTCGTGACAGCTAAGAACAGGAAACTAAGGCTAAAACTCACACAAGCTCACCAAAATTGGACAATAGAAGATTGGAAAACGTTGCCTGGTCTGATGAGTCTTGATTTCTGCTGCAACATTCAGATGGTAGAGTCAGAATTTGGCGTCAACAACATGAAAGCATGGATCCATCCTGCCTTGTATCAACGGTTCAGGCTGCTGGTGGTGGTGTAATGGTGTGGAGATATTTTCTTGCCACACTTTGGGCCCATTAGTACCAATTGAGCATTGTGTATTGTTTCTGACCATGTTCATCCCTTTATGACCACAGTGTACCCATCCTCTGATGGCTACTTCCAGCAGGATAACATGCCATGTCATAAAGTGCAAATCATCTAAGACTGGTTTCTTGAACATGACAAAGAGTTCACTGTACTCAAATGGCCACCACAGTCACCAGATCTCAACCAAATAGAGCATCTTTGGGATGTGGTGGAACGGGAGCTTCGTGCCCTGGATGTGCAGCTGACAAATCTGCAACAACTGCGTGATGTTATCATGGCAATATGGACCAAAATCTCTGAGGAATGTTTCCAGTACCTTGTTGAATCTGTGCCACGAAGGATTAAGGCAGTTCTGAAAGCAAAAGGGGGTCCAACCCGGTACTAGTAAGGTGTACATAATAAAGAGGCCGGTGAGTGTGTATATATATATATATATATATATATATATATATATATATATATATATATATATATATATATATATATATATATATATATATAAAGTTGCATGTTGCACAATAACAAGCAGACCACTGCCTGCCTATTTTTTAGAAGTCAGATGCGTATGGTTAAATAATGTAATGCATGCTATATGTGCATTTATGTGTAAATAAAACCCTGAAATAACGGTTTAATCCTTCACTATATTCACAAATAATATTATAATCGCACATTTAGCGGCAATTGGTGGATTTGTCAACTCCATCAGCTTACAGGTCAACTCCGTCAGACATAGAACCTGACGGAGTTGACGTCTGACGGAGTTGACATAAGGGCATGTATTTTCCCTCCAAAACATGTATTGTACACTGCAGCTAGGTACTTTTTCCTCAGTTGCTAGCTGTCCCAATAACCTCACTATAATGCTTAAATTCAATCCACTATGGTTTAAAAAAAGTATCTTAACAGAAAGATGGTGTTGACATGGTGCAGCTGTGACCATAGGAATATTCACATTGTTTGTTTAATGTATATAACAAATGTAAACATAACAGAGAATGTGTGGTAGTGCTGCATTCACCACAGGCAGGGAGATGAAAATGGGTCCTCAGGGATATAGCTGAACTGAATTTCCTGATTTAAATAGCTTTATAAAAAAAATCTGACGGAGTTGACAGAAACTGAGGACACAACTTTAATAGGTAGATTTTTATGGAAAATATTGTTTGATGTTCACTTCATGCATTGTTTTTTATATTTATACCCCTTATTTTTTATTGGATATATATGTTTTCACAATTGTAGAGCTTTTTTAAAGTTTTTTGGGATGATTAATATTGTGACCTCTTGCTGAGGACAAGTGCAATAACATGGACCTTCTAACCACAGACCACACATTTAAAAAAAAATCCCCCCAAAAATAAAAAAGTTTATTCTAAAAATCAGATTGGTATATACAAATCCTATAGATTTAACTTTGTAATTATGTCAATCATGATGAATTTCTTAAATTTTGCTATAAATTAGACTTTTCTAAATGGGACATGTTTTGTCCCGACTCTCAAGAATCAGTGGTATATATATATATGGACTGGGCATAGATCAATTTAGATTTGAGTATTTAGGTATTGAATGTGATGCTGGAGATTGTATAATTATTTTTCACTTTTCCTCAGTATAAAGTGTTTTATCATTCACATTTTTGTGTTGAAATAGATTAGCCTATCCCCTGTATGTCATCGATGCGCTACTTCAAAGATGTGAGGAAAATAACATACACCTGCGAGTAGTCTGTTACATTGCCTGTGTTATTGCCTCACATTTGCAGGTAAGTACCCTTTTTTCTGTGTAAAACTGAATTATTGTTTTAAAGAAAAGACCTTTAACTTATTTATGTCATACTATGTTCAATCAGAAATCAGGTGAGGGCATATCACACAACATTGCCTTGGCCGTACCAGCATTTCATGTTTATGGACACAAATTGCCCTGCCAGGTAATTCATTGACTTTATAGGGATATCAGGATAACACACATCATTCACTCCCTGTTTGGCCTCAATTTTTCCTGTCTATGCACTGCAAAGCTGAAATTAGCCAGAAAGGCCTAAAATAATCTTTAATCTAACAATTTTCCAACCTGACGTTTGTCTAAACTTGTTTCAGAGATGCAATGTATAAGACAACCCAGTGGAAACCGTTTATCTCAAATCTGTCTGGGTCAAACTAATCACTATAAGCAGAGGATTGTTATAACCAAATTGGTTTCCTTTGTTTCTTTTTATGCAGATTACCTAATTTGTATAATAATTACAGTAATATAAAGTAATAAAAAGAACAGCTTTGCTATTTTTACAAATTAAAAGATAAAATACCTTAAGATCACTATAAGCAGTAGGGTCATGCTTTGTGTACAGTATGTGATATTTTAACACTTTGCTTTAATCATAGATCAAGTACAGTACCAGATGGCTTGATGGGTTTGGGCTCACAGACGGGGAAGGAGTGGAAAGGATGTGGTCTTTCCTCCAAAGATTTGCCAGAGTCACAAAGGAGATGACTCCATCTCATCGCCTTGACCTACTGACTGATGCCCTTTTGCATTATGGACGGAGGAAATCAACTGACCTAGGTGTGTCTACTGCTGTATAACCTTTCAAAATTCTGTGCTGGTGATTCAGTGTTTATACATTTTATATTTTCTGGAGTGAAGCCGATCACACACAAAATGGTAAGCATACTATTAGTAGATTAAACTGTCTTTTCATAGGTGCAGCTACTGCAAAGAGTAGACAAAGCAGAGAAAATATTGATTCTTGCTCAGGAAGATATCTCATGTCATCAGAGAGGCACCAGGTAAACAATGCACATAAGAAGCAGGTAACAATTAGTTGTAGATGAGAGAATACATTCCATTTATAAGTGCATTTTGCACAAGAGTATTTAGGATTGATGTGTGTCTTGTTTTCTGTTATTGTTGTTGTATAGTGTTGATTTCTGAAGGAGACATGGAGAGATGGAAAAAGCTAGCCCAACAGAAACCAATAAGTAAGGAACTGAAGTTAAAGTCTTAAATACTGTAAGAATGTCATGAATAATATTAACAAAGAATATTGCAAATGTAATACTTACCTTTCCGTGTACAGTAATAAAATATAATCATGTTAAGAAGTAACATGAAATGAATGACTTTATTAGAGTGGTAGTAATGTCGTCTTTTCTTCAGACACTGTCTGTAGATGGAAAAGGGACTACATCATCAGACTGATTCAGTTCTACAAGTTCAAGTAAGAGTTTAATGTTTTTATGTAAGACTTTGGTAATTACAGACGTCTTTAAAGGAAAACACCACCGTTTTTCAATATTTTACTATGTTCTTACTGTAGCTCAACTTAGATGAATTAATACATACCTATCTTTATTCAATGCATGCACTTTTAGTCTTTGTTAAGCACTTTGTGAATGTGTTGGCATTTAGCCTAGCCCCATTCATTCCTATGGCTCCAAACAAAAGTTTTATTTTGTGCCACCATACTTACTCGTGTAAATACATGGAAGTGTTTGGTGGCTTCTAAATTCATCCCTGTTTGGAGCCATATGAATGATTGGGGCTAGGCTAAATGCTAATACATTCACAAGAGATTAAAAGATTAAAAGTGTACAAAGATTAAAAGTGCACGCATTGAAAAAGATAGGTATGTATCAATTCGTTTAAGTTGAGGTAAGAACATAGTAAAACAGGGCTATTCAAATCTTACCCTGGAGGCCTGGAGCACTACAGAGTTTATGTACCATTAACTACCTGTGATTTTGTAGTGATCATGAAGACCTTGATTAGCCTGCTCAGGTGTGTTTGATCAGGGTTGGAGCTTAACTATGCAGTGCTCTGGCCCTCCAGGGTAAGATCTGAATAGCCCTGTAGTAAAATATTGAAAAACGGTGTTGCTGATGTGCTTCAACGTGTGATTTATAGTAATGGCATCGTTTTGAAGGAAACTGTCACCGGTGGTTATAAATTAAAGTATTGCAGCATTATTTGCAAATCTTCATGTGGTGTAATTAGTAATCTATTACTACCAAGGCCTTACTTGTAACATATGTTTGGTCAGGTGTACCATGGTAATGCTTTCTGCTTGCTAGCTACTGAACTTTTGTGCTGTACTTTTTGTAATGTGTAGATATGGGACTCGTGAGTCACACAAAAAGGGTGAAACAGTAATCTGTCTGTTACTGTTCTCTGATCAAGTGTGTACATAACGTTTAATACTAATTATTTGCTAACCATTGTAGAATTGAGGAAAAAATACCGTATCGGGAGAAGATGGCAAGAGTCTGATTCAAACTTCCAGTCTACCCTTAAAGATGTGGACCGTGAGCTCAGAGTCCAACTGTAAGGCTAGAACTGAATCAAGGGAGAGAGCAGTCGTCCTCCACCAGAGAAGAATATATCCAGGTATAGTGCTAAAAGTGGATAAGTAGATACAATATGATATTATAGGTTTGAACTTAAAAAGGACTATAATACAAACTAATAGATTCATTTTTTTGCATGGGTGTTTCCTAGCTTTGCTTCAGATGGGCAGGGCATTGCCATTAGACTCTCCAAGCACGTAGCCAATTGATTTTCAGGAATCATGTGATCCCTCTTGGCATGTCTACTTCTGCTTTAATGACACTGTAAGTATAGTTACTTAACCCTAGTAACCACACAGCAGTCACTCTAGTAACCATCTGACAAACTAACTACCTGCAAATCATATTAGAAACCACCTGGTAACATAACATAGCATTTTGTTTTCTTTTGTCTTCTAGATTGAAGAAGATGATGTTTCGAGGAGTCTAAAAAGGCGAGGGATTGATGCCTTACATATGAAGACTCGGGCAGCTGAGAAAAAGTGCGTGCTTTACCAGGAAATGAGAAGTCTAAGGGGCCAGTCACACCAAAAGCGTTTATGGCAGTTGCAGGCGCCTTTTTTGAATGATATTCTATGGGCAGGGCGCGTTTACGCGCTGTTTATGAGCGCCTTGCTGTTTTTTGCCGCCTGCCGCGCACGCATTTTTGAAGGAGCGCTGAGAGCGGAGAAGCGCCCGACGTCATTCGCGTCTTTCCATTGTCCAATCGAATGAGGGGAGAGGCGGGCCTTACGTTGTGGTGAGGGAAGTTTACAGTTGCTTTGAAGAACCGGAATCCACTCGCTCACTCTCTCCTGCGTGTTTGTGCACCCCTCACCCTTAAACAAGGTCAGAGCAAGCGCCCTCTTTTTAAAGTTTCTGCTAATATGACAGTTAACAGCAAAAGAGCGCTCACAAGAGCGCTCACGCTTCAATATTTGATTGACAAGACAGCTGACTCGGTGGTTGCTTAGCAATATGAAAAGCCACGTCGCACTGCTCTTTTTTTAAAAAAAGGCAGTGCGTCGCGCCTTGCGTTTGCAAGCGTTTATAGCGATTTTGGTGTGACTGGCCCCTAACTGAACACCCCATCAGCAGCACGCCTCTAACATTTGTGCTCTAACATCAAAGACACTGAGCAGCCTGGTGCAAAAGCTGCTCTCATTCAACACCTCCAACACCTGGAAAGAAAACTACATCAAGCCATTGTGATGTTTCACCCACAGACAACCCCCACTTGTGTCAGGCCCTCCCCATGCCAAGCATACAGACACTGGTATACAATGATAAGAGTGATAATGATGAAAATGTGGATAAATATGATAACTAGCACTACAGATTTTTTGTTAATTTTTAGTCTGATATTGTATTCTGTAAAAAGAAAGATGTAAAATGTATAGTATATGTTGCAGCATATCATAGAAACCTTTATGGTGGTGTAATATAATGTTCGCCTTACTTGTGCAAACATGATGTTTTACTAGATCTGATTTATTATTAAACGTAGGTACTGTTTTAAGCACACATATTCACACTAGTCTGTGTGAGGACAAAATTGTGTGTTTACCATTGTGATGTTACTTATTTACTGTAATGTACAAATGTGGTCAATGTGTGTAAGGTGTTTTGTTTTTGAATCCTTTTAAACAAATACTGTAAAAGTTTGTAAAAAATAAAAAGTTTTCCACAATCAGTTATAGTCATGATTTCAGCTATTGTCACAGCATACTTTAAAGGTGAATGAATAGTGATGAACTTAATAAATGACTTATACAATGATTTTACAGTCATAATCCACAAGACAGACTGCCACATACATGTTCTTACATAACCATTATATTGGCTTAAAATTCACCCGAACTAAGTTGATGTGGATTAATACTTTTTTCTTCCCATTATATTACCTTTAGTATTATATAGTTCGTTGCTATGGTGGTTGCTATGAGGCTGCTATCACTGAAACCACGAAGCTTGCATGACGTGTTTTCTTTTTAAATGACATTTAACATTTTCCTACAGAAAACAAAATTTGATAACTCAACAATATGATAATTTTCAACAATTTCTCATTCTCGATTTTGAGAAATTAGTTTTTTTGGTAGCAGAAGGTTACGGAAGTGCATTGTGTTGAAGGCGGGGTTTGCTTGTTCTGCTGTTTCGGCGTTGTGGCTAGAAGGGATACAGCAACAGCAAAATCTCGCGGATGAGCGCTGTTATTATCCTAATCCTATCCCCAAAACCTAACCCTAAACCAAACATTTCACGCGATTTCAGACAAGTTGCATCACATCTAGACAGATCCGCTGTTTCCATCCAAATTCTACCCCAAACATAACCCTAAATTGCGTAGCTGTATCCCATCTAGCAAAAAAACACTGTTTCTGCTAAAATATCTTAAAAAAACAACTTTTTTACATTTTCTTAACGTAGATCATCTAGATGCAGCATAATTAATAGTTTGTCTGAACTAGGTGTTTATATATTCAGTAGATATATGTTTTTACAGCCCTACTTTGCAAACTAGAAAAACTACAATTTTAGTGCTAATTTGTATCAAGCTGCATTAGACACATGTAGGGAATTGTAGTTTTTTTAAAACATTTGTGTTTTTCTTATAATTGGAGGTTGTAAATAGTGAGTTGAGAGTACAGTAAGGTGTTTAGGGGGATTGTTAACACACTTATACAATCAGATTTTTAAATATTTAATTGTTAAATAGGTTTAAATTAATTTTAACCATATTTGACAGTGTCCCAAGTTGTTGACTATATTGACATTATAACCGAGGCCAAGAGCTCTCATTAAGAGTTTGTCCCATGTCTATAGCCCCTTTTGTTGCCTTATTATAAGCCTTCAAAAATGCACCAAAGTGATGTTTCAAAGGTCCGTATTTGAAAGCAGGAGCCATGTAGATTCTTTATACTGACATATCTTATTCTGCAGGTCAAGACCTTTCTAACGATGTATTAGGCTTAGCTCTACAACAAACTTTTCATGTTCTCATTTCAAGTACACAAGCCATCTCAGGTGTAGTTTCAGAGACTTTGAGAGCTCAATAAGGTTAGATTTAGATAAAATAAAGCTGTTTGTTTGTTTCTGGCTGTGTAAACAGACACCACACCTTGATGAATACGTGGTGTTGGCCACACACACAAACTGTGCATTTCTGTTTGGGCTTATATGCATATGTTAATGCTGCTATGATAATCAAAAACATACCATTAATAAATAAGACCATAGTCTGATGGGTAGTCATCTCCGATTGTAGGCTAGTAGATGATTATTAGGCCTATTGGTTGTCAAAACCCAGATTAGCAAACATTATACACAATGTTTGCTACATAATGTACATAATGTATGCTCTCTTGCATCTTTTGTAGCCTATTTAAATGTGTTCTTTTGAACTCAACTAAAAATGGCAAACAGGCCTATTTAGTTTATCCATTAGAGTACCATTCCCCTCCTTCCAAACCTGTCACTTTGAGAAACATTTTAGCTATGTGTGCCAAATACAGTATAGGAAGCCTATGTATTGTTTCATGTTCCTTCTTTGTAAGCAGAAAGACAGGCCTGAGCAGTATGCAAACTATATCGTAAATGTATGTGGATCAGGTGTGTCAGTCCAGTCATAAAAATTCTGCCCACATAAAAAGTACTAAAGTAATTTATAGTAAATACCCATTCTATAGTAAAGCGTTGTATACAGTTTATATTATTTCAAACTTTGTTAATGAATGCTACAGCATACTTAATAAATACACTTTAAAAACAGATGTGTTAAAACAACACAATCAGTTTGGAACACCAAATTTTGTTACTTGTGTTGTCACTTTAATTTAAAACACAAAATGACACATAATGTGAAATTACTTAATCATTTCAAAAAAGGCCTTACAACTGAGCATAGCCAGTTTTTTAACTCATGGTGGGTTTCTGGTCTCATTTTTTTTTATTACTTTCAATTCATATATAAATATATATTTCTGTCATGATGGTTCTTTTCATAACATTAAATGTGGTAATAGAGATTTGCTTAAACTTCATCTGTATGATGGAGGAAAATCACTTTGATAAAGCAGATACACATAACATCATCATCCTCATCATCGTTCATAGCAACCATTATATTTAAATTGTACTGTTCAGTTGTATATCAAAGTATCCACAAGTATCACTACTGCTCTGACATAAACCAACTTTTCAATATCAAATTTGCCAAATACCTCTCAGTGACAACAAGACTGCGAAAAAGTTGTTAAAGTTATGTAAAGTATTTAATCATAACATGAAATCGATCTTTGACTCACTGTATTGAAAAGTATGGTGAGGTCCTTGCCAACACCCAACCATACCGAAGCATTGATAAAAGATGAAACAATAGGCTACTTATCATTTACAACATGTGGCCTAAATTCAGTACAATAGATATTAATTGGTCCCCACATGTCCCAGGTAAAGGGACCACACTTATGGTGCCAACAAATGACAACAATAAATAAAAATTAGAGTGAATTTAAAATCTGTTTTATTCTTATAAGTGTAATCATTACAATACATTTGCATGAAAAATATTAAATTGCACCTAATACTTAAAAAAAAAATATATATGTGTGTGTGTTTGTAGGGATGGGGTCATGAACAAAATAAAAACAACTCATAGTTAAAACATAAAACATTTTGTGTAACTAGCATGTTTTCTATCACTGATGCATCGCTACAGGCTGTTTGCAATGTGTCTTGACATGCAGTGTGTGACCATGATTGGCACACTGTGCACTGTGACCATGAACGCCACTTCTCTGAAGCATTCTTCTTCCTGTCATCGAAAAGGATGCGGCAGACACAGCACAAATGGCCTCCATCTATCAAAACAAATATATTTAAGTCAAGCCAGTTAGTTGAAATTAATACTCATGAGCATATTTTAAGTAACATTTCAAAGGCAGTTTATTCATTTGTTACTATTGTCAAATTAAAATGTGGGTATTGCTGACGCTCAAGCAGGTCAACAAAGAAGAATTCCTGAGGCAAATTTCAGAAAGTGGAAACAAGGAAAACTCTGGGTTTTCCATTTCAGAAATGTATGTAAATCAAACATGATTCAGAAGTGTAACTCAATTTTAACAAATCTCACCACCACTTTATTCTTCAGTTTTAGCATTACTAACTATAATGCCATAACTCATACAGTCGTAGGTTGGCCATCATTTTAAAACCAATTGTTGGTGTGCTCACCTTCTATCTCTGTTTGTAATTTAAGACAATGTCCTGGACAACACACTTTAAGATGTTTTTATACATTAGGTCCCAAATGTATGTACAGAACTCTGTTTATGTATTCTGCATGTTCTGCCTGGAAACTGCCCCTTGAAAGGGTCACAATGTGTCACTGTGTAGTGGATTGGTCTATGGTTCTGTTCCAATATCTGTTCTTGTTAAAGTATTGTAATCTGTTGAAACTACCAAACCAGGTCTACTTGGCCTGGTCTACTATGAGGAAGAGCTTATTATCCTCAATGGGACATAAAAATCAGCACAATTTGAAAAGATACCTTAATCTGCAGTCATCACGATAGCTACAGCGATGGCTGTTTCTGAGGACTGTTCTTCCAGCTCTGTAGAACATAAAACATAATAACAACTTTCTTAATACAACGTTTGAATCTAAATTACTAATTCATAATGCAATGTGTCAACATTTATACTGTCAATAGTTAATTAGTAAATTGTAGGTTAAATACAGATACAGTACCATTCATTGTTTGCATCTAAATATCAACAGCCAATTCAAAGTGTAAAATATCAGAATACCAACCATATAGACCATTTTGCAAGATGTAAACAACACTGGTCCAGAAACACTTCCTGTTTCAGTTTGTAACAGTTGTATTTCCCACATAAAGAAAACATCTTAAAAATGTTTCTTTAACTTTTTGATTAAATTTTCTATGTCCTGTTGGTTGTATTTTATCCCAACGTTTATGATGTGTTAAGAAACTGATACAGAAAGTGCTTCTGGACCAGTGTTGTTTACATCTTGCAAAATGGTCTATAGAAGATGTTAAATGTCACCTGAATAAATATTGTATTTATAAATTGTAATTTTCATACAAGTGAGGTTTTCTCTTTGTGTCCAATATCAATGGCAGACTTTTCAGAAGAGTAGTTTTAAGCTTGAACTTAAGCAATACCATTCAAAATGTATTACAATGAAAAGAAATACAATTTTCACACATGGCCTCTAAACTTTCTTGGCAACATCTGCTGTGTCTGTTGATTTGAAGATACTTTGAAGTTAAACTATCACACACAGATTTCATCTTTTGATTTGATTATTGTTTTAATAATGTGTACAGTGGTGAAATGTACAGTGTAATGACCACAATTACATATCTAGTAAACTATACTTCTTAAGTTTAATGTTATATATTTATTTAAAGATATAATAAAAACAACTCAGCGTACCTTCTGCGTCCATCGCCTCTAACATTCCTTCTGCTTTGTCAGTGGAGTTGCATTGTGCTGCATCTAATTAATGTATAGGGAAAAAAGAAACACTTAGAAGCATAACAAATAACTGGTCTTTCTGCATCACACAGCAGTATTAATGAAGAAATATTATTTTATAGATAAAATTCAACTGTTGCCAAGGGCCATCACAATCACTCGTCAAATTCAACTAAACAGCTATAGGATATTCTGGAGAGGTGCCTTTTTAGAAAATGTGTCCACTGTAATGAGGAAACTGCAACTGAGAAATAGTGTTACATCCCTTACAAACTGTCATAGACACATACAGAATCTATAACCTGAATCTGTTTCAATTGAATTACATTTAATTTTAAAGTGCCAATTCATAACAAAGTTACCTTACAGCACTATTCAAACAGAGTAGGTCTAGACCATACTGTACTCTTTATATTATTAGGCTACAAACTCTCAGGAAAAAGGTACATGAAGATAAAAAAGTTGACATTGGGGCAGTACCTTTTCAAAAAGTACACTTTTGTACCTAAAAGGTATACATTGGTACCGCCAAGCTACATGCTGGTACCTCATAGGTACATATCTGTACCTAAATGGTAAATTTTAGGACCTTTTTAAAAGGTAGTGTACCAGTGACAAAAAGGTACAACTTTTATACCTTTTTTTTCTGAGAGTGCAATGGCAACTTCCTTTTAATATGCAGGAACCTCGAGCAGAACCATGGTTTATAATGGGTAGCCATTTGCCTCGACTGGTTGAGGTGAAGGGACATGGAGAAATATAGTGGCCCAAACTTTAAAAATGTCTGGGTTCTTTCTTTTACACATGTTGTGTAAATATTGGACAGAACACACCACTGGGTTAACATTGACCCAATGCTTTGTTGTTTTAACCCAACTGCTGGGTTATTATACCCCATGGTTGCATAACAACAATCCAGCATTTGATCTATCCAATATTTCCTCGTTATGGGTCAAAAATTAACCCAACCAGTGCTGCACTATACAAAGACTCACATGTAGGCCCGTATTATTGTTTAGTTAACTTATTTTTCCCACTTTGCATAGAGCCAAATGATCTGCCGAAACTCAGCTGGAGAAACAAAACCACTGTTAATCTCACTTACTGATTTCAAATGAAATCTCCTCAGCAGCTTGCAAAATGGCCTCCAACTGGTTCCTTCCATAATAGGATGGCTTTTTGAGGCTGTTGGGCAGTCCTGCAACTTTAACTGTCATGCCATGATTTACCAGGGATTGGTAGGGGAGCCTTCCGGTACCTCTGGCATCCTCTGAAAGACACGGGCAAACACATGCATGTACATGTTACACATTGTAACACAGTTGGACAATTGTGACTCTCCCATCCCGTTAAGAGCCAGTGTACAGGCTGTAAACAGTCGGTAATGTGTCATAATCTTATGGTTGATGGACACAAATAAGTTATTGATTTGATAATAATGCCATGAAAACATGAGTGTTTGGACATATGCTTACTATATTTTTGGTTAAATAGATCTTGCACTTTCTCAGCAGTACATTGACTTCAACTCTGGTTCTCAGTATTGCGGCTGAGAAGCTGGCTACAGATGTAACAACAGACAACAATCAATTTTATAAAACTATATTATTTTATAAAACTATATTATGTATATTGACACTATTACGGACCTGAGTCCATTTCTGTGGATATACAGATATTTTATATAACCAATATTACCTTTGAAATGCAGTGCAAAGTTCACTGTGTCTGTTGAGTCCAGGAAATCACTCGTTTGGTCTTCTTTTTCAGCTGAAAAAACAATTCGAAATAAACATGTTAAAATAATGCTAAAAGTAATTGAAATTAAGGACTTGGAAATCTATGAACAGATAAAAATAAAATAAAGCAACTTAAGTGTAAATAAAAAATTAACCAAATGAAGAAGAAAACTGAAATGTAATTAACTTTACCAGTGGAGGATTGAACATTTGTAGAATTTCTTCAGCCTCTCTGGTAGCTGCTTCAAGTTCAGCATTGTCAGCTTTCATTTCAAGATGCTTTGAAATAGTTGCAGCTTCCTGACATAACTGGTCAAAACCTGAAGATGCCATATTGAAAGAATGAAGAATGCAAATAGAAATAGGCAAAACAAATTGAAAGAGGGACAAACAGAGAGTGAGAGAGTGTGTGTGTGTGTGTGTGTGTGTGTGTGTGTGTGTGCGCGTGTGTGTGTGCGTGTGTGTGTGCGCGCGTAGGAGAGTAGGGCTGTGCAAAAAAAAAATCGTCTGCAATTCTCATGCGTGTTTCATCAGTGGGGCCGGTTCCGTTTAGATTGGAAGTGGGTCGCCATCGGCTGCTGTCGGATGGAGCGGCGTTTATTGCACAGACACGCAGCTCACAGAGAAGCCAGGCAAAATCGGGTTCAAATCGAGGAAAATCGACTCCGATAATCTATGCAATTTTGCCTAGCTTTTTGGTGAACCACGTGTCTGTGCAACAAACGCCGCTCCATCCGAAAGCAGCTGACGGCGACCCACCTCCAACCACGGAACCGGCTCCACTGATGAAACACGCATGAGAACCGCAGACGACCTTCCCGCACAGCCCTATAGGAGAGTGAGTGAGTGAGTGAGTGAGTTGGAGAATGAGTTGGAGAGTGAGGCTGCGTCCGAAACCGCATACTGTATAGTAGGTACTGAATTAGATGAAGTACCTACTTACTTGGCGTTAAAACAGTAGGTACTGTATAGTATGAATCCTGGTAGTATGAATGAGATTCGGACATACTACATCCGCCATGTTGCTATATCACGTGACATACGTCGTCATCACGTCATGTCATTTCAGCGCGAAAACAGCCGCGTGCCTCTTCTTCTTCGTTGGATAACTCCTCGTCCGGGGCATCATGGGATAGTGTAGCGTCCATCGTATGCACACTGCAAAATCTAACCGGAAGTAGTAGGTCATCCGGGTACTTTTCGCATACTGTTTTTCGAATACTATGTATTCGGACATACTACTCGCTTCGCCTACTGCTTTTCGCGTACTATATAGTATGTAGTAGGCGGTTTCGGACGCAGCATGAGTGAGTGAGTTGGAGAGTGAGTGAGTGAGTTGGAGAGTGAGTGAGTGAGTGAGGAGAGCTTTTGCAAGTGATAGCTCTTAAAAGAGCCGTTGGTTTAAATGTTGTGGACCGTGTAGATGGAGGAGTATGAGATGTATGTGAAGAAACTGCAAGACAAAAAAATTGTGAATTACAAACTTTGGATATATTTTTTAAATTCTTTATTTACTAAACATTGTATGTGTATAACTATTTCCAACAAACCCCAAGACCCGCCCACTATCATAAGACTATAAGATAAATAAATAAATAAAACGGCAATAGATTAAAACTGACCAAAAAAGAAGGATCTGAATGTCTAAAGATTTCTGAATTGTACATCAAATGTATTAAAAGCATGGTGTTGTTGTTGTTACTGTTTTTTACTATGTATAAAAAGGCTGAACTACTGTGGTAAAAGCATAAGGTTTGCTGTTACTGTACTACCACAGTAGAAGTAAACTAACTGCGGTAGAAACAAGGTATGATTTACCACAGTAGATAGAATACCACAGTAGAAGAACATTGGTAGTTAATTCCAAAAATATGAATATAATAAAATGATCGAGGATTAGTGATGTTACGTTTGACACCGAAGCTTCGATGCTTGCTTCAGACTCGAAAAGTCCTTGCAATGAACCACTGCTTCGGAGCTTGTATCGTTACGTCACTAGTCACGTGAAATACGACGTCTGAAGCAAACACACTGGTTCATTTCTCTAGTGAACCACACGACTGCTTTGATAGCCCAATCCGGCATTGACAGGTTTGAAACTGGCGGCTTTATTTTCCACACAAGTGAAGCCAAACCATAGAAAAGCTTTCTAAACAATTTTTGTGTACTCCAGCATCATCTGTTTCATGTGAGAGAATATTCTCCAAAGCTGGTGAATTTGTTAAAAAAAGAAAGAAATCGCCCACATCACCAAATGTATAGCCTATTAGGCTGTATTATAAAATTATTAAAAAATATAAAATTATATTATAATTAATATAAAATTATATTTCTGAATAAAACCACAACATTTAATGAATACCCTCCTCCACATTGTCCAAGCCCTGTCCAGTTGCCCTCTGCCACATTATAAATACATTTTTAAATACATAAATGTCCAGTTATAGTAAGTTGTAGAGTGTTGTATTTTACGACTAAATATTCACACACAAACACATCTCATGCTCAATGTTTTATTGAGGGTTTTAAACATGAACACAGTGTCAAAGCTCTGACAGCCCAAATGGGGCGGGTACATTAACCTACTCGCATTGTCAGCTTTGTTGCATTACATTTACTTCACCAGCAGATGGTGGTGTGCATTTTCTGTTTGAATGAAGCTTCGAGTAATGAACCATTTTCGACACAATTGTATCGGAAAGCAATAATGCTTCGAAACGCTTCATTTGGCCATCACTATCGAGGATCTGTCACGTTATGTTAATGGTGACTAACAAACATAACGTGACTTTTACTCACGCGCTAATCACTATTTTGAACAAAAATAATGTAATATAGATGACCAATACAATTCAGACAACATTTAGAAGCCGATCTGGATTAATAAAAAACATATAATGAATTTAATATCGAACAAACAGAAATGTAATGGTATACTCACAAAGATGTGGCGACTGGCTACGTTTGTAAATAGATGATAAACATCGCGATGATGTGAGAACGAGATTTGGGTCACGGCAGGGGCGTAGCCACGGGGGTGTGCGGGAGCCACCCACAGTGGCACACCTAAAATGGATGCAGAATATTTATTTATAGTTTCAATAAAAAAATGTTTACTAAACCTGGGCTGTTGTTGTTTACTTAGAATATATATATTTTTAAAATCAACCATTTCACGCGTAAGTTAAAAATATTTAACTTTAGATATCCGACCCCTTGTGTCCATGGCGACGGGTCATATTAGGTTAAGGACCAACGTAATAGCACTGCTTATATGTTGGCATGTAACGTTAACGTAATTGCGATTTGCAAAATAGTTTCCTCAGAACGTATTTCATGTGATACAGGGTTGCAAAATGTATATTCATATCTATATTAATTACCATCAACGAGTCTTTGATAAAAAATAATTTCCCACCCAGCATGCATCACGTCTAATAAAAGCACTTACCTACATGATCAGAAAACGCTTAAAATGCTTACTCTCACGCGCCGTGGAGCGTTGTTAAAATCACCTCTGAATGTTGTTTTACCTGTAGCTGAACGCGGTTTTAATAAAGTCTTTAAAAGACGTCATGTGACGAGCCCTGGCAGTGTCCATAGCAACCAAAACGTATCAGTTTCACATTATTCTGGCGAGATCTGGAAAATCTGCGTAAGAATCAAGCAAGCGATGATTATGCAAATTCACTGAGTGAATATTATGAAAATAAAGTATATATTTCTCGCTAGAAATGTAATCACAACTTCTTTTTATTCAGAAACTAACTCAAAATATAGATTTTTCCACTAAAAATGAGAGAATGTCCGCCATGTTTTTTGTTCTCACGGCCGGTAGCTTGAAAGTCACGTGACTTGGACGAAAAAAAAACGTAAGAGTCATACAATTCAAGGGCCATTAAAAGAATAGGCGAAAAAAAAATGTAACAGTCATACAATTCTAGGCCCATTATTGTAACTCCTCTACGTTTTGCAAATTGGACCAACGTAGTCAGGGTACGTTTTTACATGAGACTGGGTTGTAATAATACACATCATATCGGTATATACTTTTTTCGTCATTATTTAACTTTCTGTCATATTCAGCACAGTAGTAAAGTCCCAGATCAAAAACTGTAATGTTAGTAATGTGTAGATCAAAAGAATTAATGTTGGAGCTTTTAGGAAAACTGAAGCGTCTAAATGTCTCTTTCCGATGATCTATTATGAGAGAGGGTTGAAATTCGTAAGAACTGTTTTTCATCCACACAATGCCCAAACCACCAGTTAAAGGACGGTCGCAGTGAAGAGTGATGTTGTCTTCTAGTCTGACCTTCATCTCGATATCTGCTCCATAGATCTGACTGAACAATAAAACATCTGCAAAAGCAATAAGACAATTAATAAAAACAATTATATTGCTTAAAATATTTACCTGCTATACACAACTAATCCCAATTAAAAATTTAGTTTAAACAGTAGCTGCTTAAATGATTAAAAATAAACAAATAAACAAAATTAAAGATGAAAAGGTGTAATGTGTCTTACGTATAAGTGCGCTAACAGCAACTCTTGATCTCTTCATCTCAGCGAATAAGTGTGAATAACTGACTCTGGTGATGCAGATATCAGCTCTCATCTGATTGGTTCACGCCAATGGAAATTTAAGTTTGACGTTTGAAAAGTAAGAGTTGTATCAACCAATCACCTGTGTCCTTATCTGCAGTTTCACTCTAGTTCAGCTTCTTATTGTTTAACAAATTATAACAATGCAAAGTATTACACCTTTAGACCAACATGAAGGTTGGTCCATTAAATCAAAAAACTTCTTAAGGCTTTTTTTTATATAGTCGGTCAAATGGCAAAGTTGTAAGGCAATGAAATCTAAACATGTCAAAACAGGAAACCCACAAGTCTTTCATTTAGACCACTTACGAAATTCAACATCTTAGGCCTGCACAGACAGGACAATTTTCAATTCTTAACCAATTTTAAGTCATTGGGAGACTGCACACATAAAGACAGTGATTTTTAACAGCAACACAGTGATACAACCAGATAGCAAGATAACACACCTGACTGTAGTAACAATTTCATAGTGACACCACATCTCACAGAAACACAAGATCAAACAAACAAACAAAATGTGATAATCTATCTATTTATCTATTGCCAGCAGAAACTGACCATTGTGATAAATGTCCACTAGTCAACATAGACTTGAGGCATAGACAGAGAGTTTTGTGCACCTATTACACTAAATTTTGACAGTACAGATGTGAAAGTCAATACATAATGTTCATGTCCAACCACACAAAGTCAGAGAATATTTTGTGTATACTTTTACAGTAACATTTTTGAGCTCCACATAATGACTATGAAGACAAATTTCATGTCACCAAATTTTTCGGACTGCCCTCCAGTGGCCAAAGCTATAAAGATGATCTGAAACCATTGGTGGTCCGTAAGGGCGTGCACATAAGTGACATCTGCACTGAACAACTAATAGTGTTCAACATGAATAGAGCGAGTTCTGTATATTTCTCACATGGTTTTTCCACATTCACTGCACTGATGCTGTACTTTGTTGTAAAATAATTAATCCTACATTGCTCACAGTGAAACTGCTTCTTCACAGTCAGTGTATTTGTCTTTATATATTCTAAATAAAACATGAACAAGACTATCATCAATATACTACTAATATGAGCATATAAAAAAACGTAAATGTCTACTGAGATTAAAACTCTCCTCTTTCCTTGCTTTACACAGCGTCTTAACAACTCAATGTTGGGAAATTAGATCTTTCTCATGGAAAACCGCAGATTTTTAGAAACTTCTGTAAGAAAATAGAGTGAGCTAACCATCATTTGAAAGTTTATTATCAAATATATCTTTAAGAAAGTACAACCACATATTTTTTGCATCTGTCAGACACAGACTACTGTACAAATGCCTGCTTGAATTTTACATTGAGCGCTGTCCATTGTGCTGAATATTTACGGAAGTTTCCAAAAGGGGTCGCCAAAACTCTCCTAAAGGTTAAACAAGTTAATTCAACAAAGGCAACGAAAAATGATCTAGGACCTTAGCAGATAAAAGTGGGTTAGTTCAGGCTGTCTGCTGGCGGGAAAGTAGGCTTCGCATTTGACTACAAAGCGTGAATGTGTAAATGCTAGTTGTATAGGCCAAATTATACTGGTACAACTAAATAATAGAAATAATCCAACAATGTCTGCAACTCGGTTGCTTTTCCCTGTTATTATTTTGCACATAGACATGATAAATGAAGAGTTTGGTTCCAAAAACATTAAATCCATTTTGACTAATTTGGGTTAGTACCAAGAAAGTGACAAGATGAAAACCATATTTTCTGTTACAAACTTTTACATAGCATCTTTAGGCTATAATAACATTACAAATTCAAATCCATGAATTGATTTTCAAAGATTTATTATAAAATATATTTTTTTTTTTGCAAAATACAATAAATCCATGACAGTTTTTTTTAAATGCTATAAATTTATTTAATTAATATCAAATCATCTTTGCCATTATATTCATTTAGTTGACTAGTGGTATACACTGATTTAAAAAATAACATTAATGGCATTAATCAAAACACTTACTTTGTCATATTAAGAACACTGTCATTGCTGCTGTCATTCTTGGGATGTCGTCGCTAAACTTTTTCGACAGCGATCAGCTGTAAAATATTTTGGTCCTGCTCGATTTTCGTTGACTTTGAGTAAAATTGTTTTTTATAAGATCCCTTAGGGTCAATGTGTTACCATGACAGAAGCTTAATGCTGTCGTGTGAAAACAAGCAACAGCCGGCATTTTTCCTTCACCCGAGTGCCTCTCACGTAAATTATTTGATTTTGATGGCTTACGTTTCTTCCCCGCCACAGAAAACCACCACATTTATTAATGTCATCTAAGTTACTATTTTGCTTTTGTTTGTTTGTTGAAAGTACAAAGTAGATGAGAAAAACCAGGATTCCGTGTTTATTTAAAACGCCGCCATCATTGTTTACAATGTGTGGAATAGTGTGCTGTGATTGGTTAAGTGGATTTATTGCATTGATGATCCTATTCACCAATGAATAGGATCATCACTTTCAAAAAAGTATGGACCTAAAAAGTCCAAAAAGTACATATTGGTAACTCAAAGGTATAGTCATTGAACCAGTAAATACAACACACTTCACTTGCATTTAACCTAAAACCAGTAAAATACAGGATATAATGTCAGTGTTCCCAGTAAATGATTTAAATAAGGCATTTTAAAATAGTATAAACATCAATAGCTGACATAAATAGTCTTTAACTTGTAATTTTGACTTTTTATAAATATCAACAGAATATTTTATTTAGTATAAATGGCAAATGTTGTAATTAATGGGTTATGTATTAATGATGCAGGCTATGTTTAATTTAGCCTAACGTGACATGTTGTCACTTAGTTAATGTAAAATGTATATTATTGTAACAATATTGCAATCAATGCTAAAATAATTATATTTTTTCAATGCTAAAATAATGTTAATTGGCACTTGCAACTGTATGGGTAGAGGCGAGGGTAAACAACACTGTTCATGAGAGGGTGCACTTCCAACAAACAAACTCTGTGAGGCGCTGTGCACCCTGTAAACCGCCTACACAGTTTGTTCCCTATGCCATAGGTCGACCCTGAGTGATTCATCTGTGTCTTAATGCAGAAGGCACTAAATCACCTCATCATGATGCTTGGTCCCTGGTGTTTGTTACACTGCGCATGGGGATATTGAATGAATTGGGTAATTTCACAAATCTTTTTTATCATCATGATTTTATTTGCTCTGTGACAATCAAATGAAAAACATTAATTGAACTTTTAAACTTTTATACTACTTGTGTATTGTAACGATTTTACAAAAGCAAATCTAAAACTGTCCACTTTGACTACTTCAACCACTGAAATGAGATATGTCACTTTCAGATGTTAATATTTGTTTTCATACTTTAAAGTTGTACTAGTCCTTGACTACCCACTAACAACTTTGTTAGTAAGTAACTTTGCAGACGCATTTAATTTTTTGTAAATTGTACAGTCCTTGTCTAGTAAATTAAAGTTCAGAGTCTTAATCTTAACTATTGTATATTGTGTTTTAACCCTAATTGTGTTTAAACTGTAATGTCCACCCTTGAGCTCTAAAAGATAGGCAGATACACACAGTTGGTCTCATTTTCGAGTAAATGTGAGAATGTACAGGAAAACTGCAGACAAAGCATGCATACAAACCAACTCTACCACAAACTGACCACATACATGTAAACAAGCACACACAATGTCACATCTATTTCTGTCTCTACGAGTTGAAATTCAGTGGAAACATTTGTGGTTAAGATTGTCTATATGACTAAAAATGAAAGACCCTTCAGCAAAAAACACAGCATGTGAAATGATGACACCTAACACATTTGAAGATCTCAGGCCTTACAGGAAAATAATGAAAATTATAATTAGGCCTACTTAAAAATGATTTAAAGTTGTTGATCTTACATTTAACAATGCAAAAAAAGAAAAAAGCTAAATGAATTCATCCTTGATGGACTTCTGGTGACAAAGTAACAATGTTGCCATAAAAGCAGCTTTAGGTTTTGCAAGCTTGACCTATTCAGCAGGCCCAGAATGCTGACAACCTCTTAACATGTTGGGAAATTTAAAGGTGCTTATTGTAAAAAAAAGATAAATGTTCCTACTGTAACTATAAATATTTTACTTTGAAGCATGCTGCACATCCTGTCCAACATCCTGTTAATTATGTCATCATGATTTGCTTCAACAAAGGCGAGTTACACATACTAAAACAACATACTAAAAAAGTTAAAATGCCATTTTACTTTTGTCCCATATTATCTAGATCACAGATACACATTTTCACCAGCAGACAGTGAAAGAGGGTCAGCCCATGGCCAACCACACAAAATCAGTGCAAGTCTATAACCTGTAATATACTGGAGCTGTACTATATCTGCATATATTTTAGACATGAAATAGCTGCTTTAGTCACAATGTTTCAAATAATGGCATTCGTCTTTTCTAACCATCAGAAAGTTCATCAGAATCCTCATAAGAAGGTCTGTACTGTGTCTGTTTTGACCGGAGCATAAATACTGACATCAGAACTCTGCCGTTGTTTCTTTTTGGGTCTTATCTGTCTTCTGGCTTTCACATCCAATGAAGCATAACACACCTCTTTATCATCAATACCCTGAAATACAAATTTGAATTCTTAGTAAATAGAAGAAGTAATTACTAGTATTATATTGAAAGGGTTTTGGTTATGCATTAATGCATTTAGACTAGAAGTTATATTGCTGATGTTATTTATATATATATATAGCATGTTTAACAACTTTCACTAACACACCAAACAAGTCTGTGTTACTTAAACATGAGCGTGTTTGTGTTGTTCATACCTCACAAGTATTTCTCATTTTAATCTTTTCTCTGTTAACAGTTCCACCATCTAAAATTAAAACACAACTTTAAAATTTATTTTAAAAGTTGCATTACTAACAAATTTTCCATGCAGACTCTGCTGAGCTAAATTTTGCTCATTAACAAATAAAATGGCCCCTATAGCTGTCACTCGCAGGGTACCCTATCAAAAAGTACAACATTGCACCTAAATGGTTCCTTTGAGAACCTCGTATGTACATACTGGTACCGAATGTATACATACAGTGGGGAAAATAAGTATTTGACACATCAGTGAGGGGATTTCTAAGTGGGCCATTTACACAAAATTTCCACCAGATGTAGCTATCAAGCCAAATATTAAATTCATACAAAAAATAATTTAGGTATACAAGTTGAGTCATAATAAATAAAGTGAAATGACACAGGGAATAAGCATTAAACACACTTTATTAAATACTTTGTAGAAAATCCTTTGTTAGTGATTACAGCTTCTAGACCCCTCTTGTATGGAAAGACCAGTCGTCTGCATTGCTCGGGAGTGATACTGGCCCATTCTTCCACACAAATGGTCTTTAAATCTTGAAGGTTCCTTGGGCCTTTTTATGAACTTTGATCTTCAGTTCTCTACATAGATTTTCTTCAACAACTTGATTTTCTTTCTTTGAAACCTCTTCATTGTTTCCTTGGCCTTGAGTTTGGGATCATTGTCTTGCTGAAATTGTCATTTTCAGCTTTCTGGTAGATTGCAGCAGATTTTTATCCAGAATGTCCAGGTACATTTCTTCATTCATCCTGCCGTCAATAATATGAAGTCTGCCAGTACCCCTTGCTAAAAAGCAGCCCAAAACCATGATGCTTCCACCCCCAAACTTAACTGTTGGTATGGTATTCTTTTGTTCAGCAATGGAGTCTTGCATAGTGAGCGTGCGTGGATGCCATGGCGGTCCAGTGCATTGCTTATAGTTTTCTTTGAAACAACCGTACCTGCTAATGCAAGGTCTTCCCAGAGTTCTGCCCGAGTGGTTGGAGAACTCTCCTGATTATTCTCTGGACTCCTCGGACAGGGATCGGGGAGTAAAGCGATTTCAGCACGCAAGTCTGCACTCGATGCATCCTCGATATCCAGAATACATCCGGGTATTTTTATGCGTCCTCTGTACTTGTGTTCTTGAGAATTGGACATGAACTTGAATGGTTAATGATGATGTAGAGCGAGAACGCAAGGACGCAAGATCGCTGAAGAACGCATATTGAGAACCAGCCGAAGTCTTTCCTGTGTGCCTCCTGGGAAATGAGAAGCCTTTATAGGCCATCAATTAGGACTAAATCAGCTGATATCAATTAGTACTGATGGGGGCAGGGTTTCTCTCTCAGTACTGACAGATGTTAGGTGATCTCCTGGCTTTCTATGCCATTTTGCACTTTGTTCTCTGCATGGTGTAAATTTTGTGTCAATAGCCCACTTAGAAATCCCCTAACTGATAAAAATGCTGATGTGTCAAATACTTTCCCCGCTGTATCTGTACTGAAATTGTAAGGACCTTTTAAAGGGTACTGTCCCAGTGACTGATTGGGACCTTTTTGTTCTGACAGTGTACAGTATCAAAGTAAAGATGGCAATGAGAAACAGTATGAAGAGATACCTGTAGTTTTCCTGTGACAGAGGCAGTAGACACAGATGAAGCAGATGAGAAAACACACAACACAAACACTGACCAGCAGCATCCAACAGAGGGAACAGTCTGATACAGGAGGAGGAGGAGAGACAGTGGTGCTGGACGGTCCAGAACATGAAGTTACTGACTCAGAAAAACAAACATAACATTAAAGGTTAATATACAACTTTTTTGTTCTGCTTCCATCGTTTTTTTGTCTGAGAAATGTAGTTTCTAGGAATTAAAGGAGTAAAATTGCAAGTAATTGTCAAAATTGCTTTCTTACCAGCAAAAGAAAGACGAGTTGTTTGGTTTCCATAATAGTACACTTCAAATGAGGATATGATGCCTTCTTTATCTTTATTTATCTTTTTCTCATATTCAGCACAATAGTAGAGTCCCAGATCAAAGACTGTAATGTTATTAATATGTAGATCAAAAGAATTAATGTTGGAGTTTTTAGGAAAACTGAAACGTCTAAAGGTCTCTTTATTCACTTTCCGATAATCTATTATGAGAGAGGGCTGAAATTCATAAGAACTGTTTTTTATCCACACAATGCTCAAACCACCAGTTAAAGGACGGTCACAATAGAGAGTGATGTTGTCTCCTGGTCTGACCTTCATCCCGATTTCTGCTCCATAGATTACTGTCTGACTGAACAATAAAACATCTACAAGACCAATAAGAAAATACAAATAACAATATTGCTTTAAAGATTTACCTACTATACACAACTAATCATAATTAAATTGTAGCTTAAACAGTAGATGCTTAAATGATTAAAAATAAACAAATAAATAGAAATAAAAATGAAGAAGTGTAATTTGTCTTACGTATAAGTGCGGTAACTCTTGATGTCTTCATTTCAGCGAGTGAGTGTGAATAACTGACTCTGGTGATGCAGAAATCAGCTCTCATCTGATTGGTTCACGCCAATGGAAAATAAGTTTGACATTTGAAAAGTGAGAGTTGCATCAACCAATCCCCAGAGTTCTTATCAGCAGTTTCACTCTGGTTCGGCTCTTTAGTGTTTCTTATTTCTTCACAAATTATGTCAATGCTAAGTATTTAAACCTTTACACACACATGACGAATGGGTACATTTATTTGTACCATTTACCATTACTGTGTTTGAGTCCAACATGCAAATAAGCAGGTTTACTTAATAAAATGTATGCTTTGCATTTCACATGTCTTAGACTTTTAAAAGCTTTCTGCTATTTAAAAAGAATCTGGTCCATTAAATCAAAATACTTCTAGATTTTTGTATATAGTCGGTCAAATGGCAAAGTAGAAAGGCAATGCACATGTCAAAACAGGAAACCCACAAGCCTTTCATTTAGACCACTTACGAAATCCAACATTTCACAATCACTTTTTATCAAGTCATCAAATTCACATCTCATATCTCTAAGGCCTAGAACAGACTGGAAAATTTTAAATTCTTTTACAATTTTAAGTCCGGACTGCACAGTTAAGGACAGCGATTTTTAACAACACACTAGATGATTCAATCAGATTGCAAGATAACATACCGGATGACTGTAGATCATGAGATCTCACAGAAACACAAGATCAAACGTGACTTAAGGCAAAAACAAATGTTGTGATAATTCTTGCACGACCCATTATAAAAGCTGAATACTTCTCTTTCATGACATGTTTCACTCCTCACAATATCTATCTAGATTGGTTTAGGTCATACTTAGCGGATCGAACTTTTTGTGTTAGTTTAGGTGATTCTGTATCCTCTTCTGCTCCTCTCTTGTGTGGGGTCCCACAGGGCTCAGTACTCGGCCCTCTACTTTTTTCTCTGTATTTGCTTACACTGGGTTCCATACTTAGAAAGTATACCATTTCATTCCACTGTTATGCAGATGACAGTCAGATTTATGTACCTCTTAAAAAGAAAAAATATAATTCTGTTGGACAACTACTCAATTGTCTCAATGACATAAAGCCTGGATGGCTCTGAATTTTTTTAAATTTTAATGACAAAAAACTGAACTGATGGTTTTTGGAGGTACCACTGGGACCCCGTCTGTAGATCTGGGTTTCTTGGCACCCTATATTAAATCTAGTATCACAAACCTAGGAGTTAAGGTGGACCCTGAGCTTAAATTTTACAGTCAGATTACAGCTGTTGGCATATCAAGCTTCTTTCAGTGGAGACAGCTGGCCAAAATAAAGCCAATTTTGTCAAGACAGCATTTTGAAACTGTAATCCATCACTTTGTAACTACACAGCTGGACTATTGTAATTCACTGTATGTGGGGGTTAGTGGGTTCCTTCATCAACCGTCTTCAGATGGTACAAAATGCAGCAGCACGTCTTTTAACGGGCACACGTAAACACAAGCACATTTCCCCAATTTTAGCTTCTTTGCACTGGCTGCCTATTCAATTTAGGATCCATTTTAAAATTCTGTTATTTGTTTTTAAATCACTAAATGGTCTTGCACCACCATACCTCTCCGAGCTCCTATTCTTATAAATCTGCCCGCTCTCTCGGGTCAGATGATCAGCTGCCCCTGACTGTGCCCAAAATTAAGCGAAAGCTCAGAGGGGATCGCCTTCGCTGTGTCTGCCCCTAAGCTATGGAATGATCTGCCTTTGCATCTATCTATCTATTGTGTACAGCAGAGTTTAAGTAATGATCTTAGTGTGATTGTAGACACAGAAGTAAAACCAACAAGGTGTTTATTAAAACATTCAACACAGTGGTGATGGTAAATGGCAGGTATTGTATAAATGATGATGCCAACTCCAAACACAAACACTACTTGATAGTCACAGAGGATGGGATGGAAGTTGTTATTTAAAGGCCACCGGATTGATCTCCTTAATGATAGTAAAGGGTCCTATGTATCAGGGAGGAGCAGATGGATGTTCTTGGTTGACAACCACACCTTCTGTACCACCTGGTAGATGGGTGTCCCCCAAACGGTGGGCATCCGCAATTCGCTGTTGGTGCCTAACAGCCCCCCACAGATGGTGATGAGCTGAGTCCCAGACCCTCTCACTTTCCTGGAACCAGTGCTGAATGAAGGGTACCTCTGAGGGCTCTTCCGACCACGGAAACATGGGAGGTTGGTAGCAGAGTACGCACTGGAATGAGACGAGACCCCGTTCCATGTGTTCTGAGGGGTTCTTGGAGTAGATTGGGATGTCATCGATGTAAATAAAGACATACTGGTTAAAGTTGTCTCTGAAGACGGTGTGCATAAAGTCTTGGAAGGTGGATGGGGTGTTAACTAATCCGTATGGGATGACCATATATTCAAAATGGCCGGTAGGGGTCACAGAAGCTGTCATCCATTCATCTCTGCTGAATTCGAATGAAGTTATGAAAAGGACTGTCAAAATATAACGCAGATTAAAAAATATAATCCATTCCATATTGCCCTGGAAACGTTTTAGCCACCATTCGACTGTAAAATGAAGGAGAGAGGCGAGAACGTGCTGGCTGTGACTGGATCATTGGGGACACTTGGGTGGACGAGAGACAAGTACTATTTTTTACCAGATGGTGCCATTTTTTAGGTTTGGCATATAAAGCAAATTATCGCTTTATTGTTGTTTTCTGCTTATGCATATTATAGAGCCAATTAGATATATTATGAAGCTATAATTGTGTGGGTGTGTTGGTATGGATTTCAGAGTGTGGTTTGTATGTGTGTACTGAAAATGTTATGTGTGTGTGTGTGTGTGTGTGTGTGTGTGTGTGTGTGTGTGTGTGTGTGTGTGTGTGTGTGTGTGTGTGTGTGTGTGTGTGTGTGTGTGTGTGTGTGTGTGTGTGTACCTGCTAATTATCACGTTGTGGTGACCAATTGTCCCCACAAAGATAGGAATACCAGTATTTTTGTGACCTTGTGGGGACATTTTGAGGTCCCCAGGAGAAAACAAGCTTATAAATCAAACAGAATGATGTTTCTTGAAAATGTGAAGTAGTAGAAGGGTTTCTGTGATGGTTGGGGTTAGAGAATGGGGTAGGTAAGGGGAATAAAATATACAGTTTGTATTGTATAAAATGCATTATGTCTATGAAATGTCCCCACAAAACATGGAAACCAGAATGTGCGTGTGTGTGTGAGTGAGTGTGTGTGTGTGTGTGAGCGTGTGTGTGAACAGTTTGAATGAAAAAATATATATTGTACTGGAAATCACAAGACTACAACCGCTGCAAAGGAGGTGTCTTTTTTTTCCTAAAAAACAACAGTGGCATTGTGTAAACAAACCAGCATTTGAAGGGTTAAAATTCTGAAAATTAATGAATGTTTGGTCATTGTGATTAGAGCTGATGCTGGTTAAAAAAATGGCATCTGTGAAAGTGGAAAAAATATGAATCTATAATATTTTATGACACTTTTTTTGACATGGACATTTTTGTCCTTTATGGACATGAGAGGTAACTTTTTTAATTTGATACTGCATAAAAAATATGAATGCATAAAAATTAATGTTGTTGTTAATCATTGACAAATCCAAGGCTGTAATACTCAAAGAAAAAAAATCTGCTTAGCATTTAGTAAATTGAAAATAATTATTTTTTTATTTTTTTTTTCATAAAAAAACAGCAGTGACATTGTGTAAACAAACCAGCATTTAAAGGGTTAAAATTCTGAAAATGAATGAATGTTTGGTCATTGTGATTAAAGCTGATGTTGGTTAAAAAATGGCATCAGTGAAAGTGGAAAAAAATATGAATCTATAATATTTTTATGACACTTTGGACATGGACATTTTTGTCCCCTGTGAACCTATGTGTAACTTTTTTTAATTGATGCACAAGGGTTAATTGACAACTGGATTTCAACTGCAGTGGTTCTCAAACTTTTTCGCATGCGGCCCCCCCTTGTGTACGGTGCATTCCTTCGTGGCCCCCCCAAAGAAACTGTATGACAAAAAACTGTTCTAAAATGTAACATTTTAATTAAACAAAACATATTAAGTTATACAAAGTAGTGCTGTTGGTTAGTAGCCTTATTTTTTAGGTTTAATTACACAGAATTCATGATAAATGAATGTATTTTATAAAATTTCATAAAACTGGGGCCCCCTGGTACCATTTGAGGCCCCCCTGGGGGCCCCGGACCCCAGTTTGAGAACCACTGTTCTACTGCACTGCACAAGCTCAAAACATGAGAAAATACCCTCACTTGTAATTATATTATTATACTCCTAACCTACATTTAAATATAAGCATATATTGTAAAGCTAACACTTCTGAGATTGAATCTGCCTTCATTTGAATAGATTGTGTTATGGCGAGCAGGCCATAATTTTGGTGTAGTTTCATCTCAGTCCACTAGAGGGCAGTTCAGAGTTTCAGTTTCTATGGGTCTATGCAGAATGTGACTGTACAAAAGTGCTTTCCTCTCATATTTATTGACATTTGTTAGTTAAATTAGAGAGTAAATTATGAATGTATGCCTATTTCTTTCCAGCCCTTACAACAATGTACCTGAATACACAAACAGCTGCTTGCGTTGCATGGTTAAAAGGGTGTGCTATGTGGAAATCTTTAGATATTTACATATTATATATATATTTTTATGTATATATTTTATGTATATATTTTTTAATGTGCTGATATCATTCAGGAAGTATAACCACATATACTGTCAATATATGTATATGTATAATATCCTGTTACATACAGACTACAAATGTGTGCCTGTATTTAACATCTGTTTCCAACAGGGGTTGCCAAAACTCTCTTAGGTGTCACCAAGCCTTCTTGATTTTAGGTGTTAAGAGATTGTGATTTTTCTCATCTATGCCAAAAGATAAATAACTGTAGAGCAAATAAAAACAAGAGGCATTAAGTGTTGCTTATTGTGTAATTGTCTGCAACACGTGGTCAGACACCTTGCAAAAAATCAAAAGGCCAAAACATTTCTTACTTAAAAATAATAATATATATTTCTTAATCAAAGCTTTTTGTCTTTTTATATCATAGCATTCATTGCATAGGTAAAAACTCTGATAACCATTGCACTCTGATGTTCACTTCTGTCCTAAAGTATACAAGAATGCGTAATGTATGAGAAATGTGTTGTTTTAAGTATGGGTGTGAACCCATTCATTGCTTAAAACCACAAAATCTTCCATTGCATTTGTATGCATTACGCAAACATCAGCTAACACCTATTAGTGCACAAGAACAAACACAAGGTTGTGGTTTCCTGTTTCAAGATGTCCAAATTGTTCCTCATAACTACAAACTCGTCTGATGTTACAGGTAGATTTTGTCCTGAAATGTTTACATTGTCTGTTTTAGACATGAGTAATGTCAGGTCAGTGTCAAGTCAATTGTGAAAACCTTTAAATTAGCTTAACTTAATTATATTATGCACCTGGTCATACTTACTTTTTAGTAACTTTAACTAGTGAAGACCTGTTGCTGATGTAGTGATGATCTGTTATACCCCTGAAGTGTATATTTTAGGTGTCTCACTAGTCTGACACTCTGACACATCTAATGTCATGCAATATTTTAATAATGAGATGAAGTTAAATCAAGATAAATGCATTACATTCACTGCTGCATGACATTATCTGGTCTGAACTCACGCTTTATTTCTTATTGCTGGTCATCAAACACAAATCTTTCCATTAGCTTATATGTGGTTTTGTCTGTTGGTTAGAATGCAAATGCATGAAAAGCAGCTAGCTAAGTGTGGTTTATGTTTCACTTCAACCCAATTGATGTTTTGTTTAAACCGTCAATCTAAATGAACAATAATGACAAATGTATTTGCTTTAAAACTTGATGTTATAAACACACATACAACTCACATAATCCTGGTCTTCAGAAAGTTTAATCAAACAGCTTTGACTTCATCTTTTCAAAAATTAATAAAAATATTATAAAAATTGAATTTATAACCTGATAATAGCTTTGGATAACTTAGAGGCTCAAATACACTCAAGACAATTAATTTATGAAAATACAGTACATAATAAAACTTTTCTTTTTTATTAGTTTTATTTTAACAATTTGTTTCATTGATATTTGTGGTAATTCACAAATATGTAAATAAGTTGTTTACTGTACTGTATATTTCTTGTTTGATAGTTGTGTGGTTCATGTGTAAGTAAGATCTGAGGTCTGATATAGCTGGGTACAAATCGAGTGCAGTAAGCAGTTTCTGGTGAAAGCTGAGTTTCCATACACTGATCAGAGAGGTTCACATCTTTTCATAGCGATGTACAGATGGCAGGAGTCTATAAGTGACTTCAGAATGATGGCAGAACTTTCCAGTCTTACTCATCTCACATTGATGTTTTTCTGTCGAATCCATCTGAAATCAATAACAGATGTTTCATTATAAATAACATTTGTTTAACCATACCTGACATTTTTGACATGATAAATTAAGTTTAAAGGTTATGGTAATAATAGAAATACCTTCATAACATTTACTGTGAGCATCTTTGCACTCTCGAGACCTAAAACAACCACAAAAAAACACGGTACAGTGAGAACATTTACAATGTAATTCTTATACAGAAAAATACAGCAAAAGTTTAAATTAAAAGTGTAAATATATGAAGAGATCATACAATATTTTATAGTTCACTGTTGTTATTTTATGGCTTTATACATGTAGCATTTGAAAGGTGCATGATAAATTGTGTGCAGTCTCTCCTGGTATGCATTCTGTTCATTGACAAAGACAAATAATCCACCCACTGGGTTATGCTTTTTTTTGAAAGTCCACCTTAGACATTATATTAACTATAAGTTACTCTCATTAATTTGCATGTACATGTCACCTTACTCTCATTAGAGAATAGGCTTTATGCCCAGCTGCACTACTTCCTGAACTTCAGCCAGCTCCTTGGGTGCGTTCCACTCCAGTTTTAGACACACACTCGCGAACGTCCCTCAACACTTCCCCTCGGGGGTATCCCTGTCACCATTTTGAAGTGTGTTCCACTTCGTCAAATGGACGAGGTAAGTTTGTATGGACAGACCCTCGCTCCCTCGATTTTGACCGAGGGAGCGAGTCTGCTTCATATGTACACTTCATGCTGCTTCATATCCCACAATGCATCACGATTGTGACGTCATTTAGCAACTCGCGCTTTGCATACTGTTTGCACATGGAGGGGGCGGTCTCCACTTTCCATGTGATCAAGGGCTTAGGGCGATCCATTCGAACCTACTTCAAGTGTTTCAGCAGTAGTGGGCACTCGTACAACGTAAGCAATGACGTACATCCGAGTGAACGAGACTGAGGGAAGTTAGCGAGGGAAGTTCATAAAAAAACGAACTGGAACGCAGGGCTTGTTTCCTGTCTGCCATTATTGGACAAACTGATTAATCCAGGTGTGCCTGACCTCAGTAGTCACAAACAAACTGATTAATTCAAGTGTGCCTGACCTCAGTAGTCACAACAACAATAATCAGACACACATGGATTAATCAGTTTGTCCAATAATGACAGACAGGAAACAAGGAGCTGGCTGAAGTATAGGAAGTAGTGCAGCTGGGCATAAAGCCTATTAGTACACTCTTAGGGGTAGGGGTAGGTAAGGAGTGAGGGTTAGTAGAATAAGTTGGCATGTAGAACGTCTGTGGGGTGTTTGTAGGTAAAAGTGTTAGTAGATGTATCAATACTGTAATGACTATCAGTTGCAAAGAAGTTGCAAAGTACTTACAGTTGGTAAAATGTGTAAAGTGGACTACTGAAATAAAGTGCTACCGTGTATGTAGTAAAAAATGGAGACAATACAATAATAATTGTATAAGTACCTGTAGTTTTCTTTTGACAGAGGCAGTACACACAGATGAAGCAGAGGAGAAAACACAAAACACAAACACTGACCAGCAGCATCCAGTGGAGGAAACCGTCTGATACAGGAGCAGGAGGATCAGTTACTGGATCAGAAAAACAAACATAACATTGATGTTATGTTAATAAACAACTTTTTTGTTCCGTTTCCATGCATATTTTTTGTCGGAGAAAGGTATTTAGAGAAATTAAAGAAGTGAAATTACAAGTTATTGCCAAAATTGCTTTCTTACCAGCGAGAGAAAGACAAGTTGTTCGGTTTCCATAATAATACACATCAGATGAGTATATCATGCCTTCTTCATCTTTATTTACCTTTTTCACATATTCAGCACAGTAGTACAGTCCCAGATCAAAGACTGTAATGTTATTAATATGTAGATCAAAAGAATTAATGTTGGAGTTTTTAGGAAAACTGAAACGTCTGATGGTCTCTTTATTCATTTTCCGATAATCTATCATGAGAGAGGGTTGATTTTCATAAGAACTGTTTTTCATCCACACAATGCCTAAACCACCAGTTATAGGACGGTCGCAGTGAAGAGTGATGTTGTCTCCTGGTCTGACCTTCATCTCGATATCTGCTCCATAGATCTGACTGAACAATAAAACATCTACAAGACCAATAAAATTAATAAAAACAATAATATTGCTTAAAAGATTTACCTACTATACACAACTAATCCCAACTAAATTTCAGTTCAAACAGTAGCTGCTTAAATGTTAAAAATAAATGAATAAATAGAAAAAAAAACGAAGAAGTGTAATTTGTCTTACATATAAGTACGGTAACTCTTGATCTCTCCATCTTAGTGAGTGAGTGTGAATAACTGACTGAGGCAGATATAAGCTTTCATTTGATTGGTTCACTTCAATGGAAAATAAGTTTGACATTTGAAAGGTGAGAGGTGTATCAACCAATCACCAGTGTCCTTATCTGCACTTTCACCCTCGTTCGGCTCTTTAGTGCTTTTTATTGTTTCACAAATTATGACATTGCTAAGTATTAAACCTTTACACACACATGAAGGTTGGGTACTTACAACTTTTGTGTATGACTTATTTGTACCATTTACCATCACTGTGTTTAAGTCCAACATGCAAATAAGCAGGTTTACTTAATAAATTGTATGCGTTGCATTTCACATGTCTTAGACTGTTACATTTCTACTATTTGAAAAGAAACTGGTCCATTAAATCAAAAGGCTTATTTTTTTATATAGTCAGTCAAGTGGCAAAGTATAAAGGCAATGCACATGTCAAAACAGGAAACCCACAACAAGCCTTTCATTTAGACCACTTCCGAAATTCAAAATTTTGCAAACTTTTTATCAAGTCAGACTGCAAACTTTTTATCAAGACAGGCTGTTTTCAATTCTTATACAATTTTAAGTCTAGACTTCACACTTAAGGACAGTGATTTTTAACAACACACTAGGGCCCGGTTTTTCAAAAGGTTTAATCTGGATAAAATTGATCCGGATTTAGTAATCCTTTTTTTGTGATCCGTGATCATGTAATCCAGCTTACTTTTGAGCCAGTTTTTCAAAGCAACATCGGATTGGATCATTTTGATCCAGATAGGAACTTTTCAGGATCACCAAATCTGGATAACCAGTGCTCAAACAGGAAATCACAATGTAGAACTATATGTAAAGAGCAACAAGTAGAATGGCCAGTGTGGGGTCAATATAAGTTTATTTTTATTTGAAATGAAAACACACATTTAAAAAAAACTAAAAACAAGAAAAATCCCACCCCATCCTCTTCCAGCAGTCCGCTCATCTGAGACCTACAACACAAACACTGTACATTGAGGATATTTAAGTTTATTTAAGTTTCAAAAAAAGACTTAATGTCAAATACTCCAAAATAATTTCAGAAATCCTCATCTGATGTGGAGAGACCAGCTTGTCTGAGCATAGCCTTTAGGAGGCGGATCTCAAGTATGCCCTTGGTTTGCTGCAGTTTGGTCAGAGTCAGTTATTCCTCTACCAGACGAAGCTGTGCTTCTTCCCTTTTAGTCTCTTTTTGCAGAAGTGCCTTGTAATCATCATCTTTGTTTGATGAAGGGCGCTTCAAGCCTTTCCTCTGAGATCCGATCCGTTTCTCAATGTCAAGGAAGGATCCTCGGAAGCCAGAATTTTGAGGATGCTACATCATCGACGTCCGTCGAAGGACTGTTCCAATGTCGAGGATGGAATTTCAGCCAAGGACTAAGTCCTTTGTTCGAGAAATATCCCATATACAGAAAAGGATGCATATGTGTATCCTTCGCGCTCTGAAATCACCCACAATCCTATGCGCGCAGCACCGAAAGCACACCTTTCATTGACGCAATGATGTGCACTTGCTAGCCTGTATTTAACATGTGCTCCGAATGCTTAAGAGGGGCCTCGTCTAGCCTCTGAAGGAAGTGACTTGTAAAGACTAGTTCTGCCAAGGAAGGATCCTTGACATTGAGAAACAGCCCCTGTGGCACCTACCACTGGCTCAACCAATGAGGATCCAGCTTCTTCCTCAGGAACAGATCTGAGATTCAATATAAATACGCTCTCTGGATCAGCCTTAGGAGGAACTCCTCCTCAATCCAAGGCTCGCCATCCCCTACAACATCTTGAATATCATGGAGTGCTTGCGACTTCCAAATCTGTGTAATCTCCCCTCTTAAATGGCTTGTTGCCTGTTTGTGGGTTTTTGGATTTAGTATGGTTCTTTGTTGCCCTGGCCTTGAGATTGTTCCACCGCAATTTGATTTGGTCTGTGGTCTTCCTCTGGCCAGACCGTATGGCATTCACATTTTCTGTGATTAAAATCCAAACATGATTTTTATTTTTGTTGGTATCCTTAGCAGAATTAAAACTTACCACTATTGTTACATAATGGGCATTACATTGTACAATGGGCATTGTTACATTCATTACATTTTGAATCCACCCTTCTGATGGGATCAGTTTAATCCAGATTTTTTTGGATCAAAGTGATCCAAATCCTACAAAAAAATTCTGAAAAACCCAATCTAAAGGTTTGATCCGGACCAAAACCAAGATTGGATTAGGTGATATATTCTATCTATCTATCTATCTGTGTACAGCAGACTGATCTTAGTTTGGTTTCAGCAATAAATATTATTAAGAAGTGTACTTTATATTGTATACTGTATTTTGTTTGGCCTCTCTGATAGACAGCAGACACTAACCATTGTGATAAATTTCCATTTGTCAACATAGACTTGCCGTGTGTCTCAATCAGCTCCTTTGTTCAGTAGTAAGGGCACTGATCAGGGAGTCTTCCATTTTAAGGGCTGTCTCAATTGCAATATCCGTCCAGTGCACTGGAACGTTTGTTCCCTAAAAATTCCCACAATGCAACGCAAAAACCAGTGAGCATCGATGGTCTCTATGTTCCCTTACTGATATCACGTGACCTTTTCTGAACCAATCGAACATCACGTTATCAAACTCAATAAACTTGTGACCGAACTATTATAAAGACAAACGTTTGTTTTAGTTTCAAATATAAACACACATCACTACACAGTAGTATTTATTTAAAATTGTAAAAAAATACATACATTTAAAATGTAATTATATTCCTCCAATTTTATGCACGGATATGTAAGAGAATAATGACAGCATTTTCCCAATGTACTGTTTAAAGATTTTGGTTTTGCCGGTTGTTGATGAGTAACAACTGTGAATGATCACAACGTGCTTAAGCTGCCACGTGACAGAAAAATAAGTGAAAATTGTCCCAATGTCCAGTGAGCTAGTGTCCTTACAACACTGTTAAACCTTACCAGGCTTTTTAGGAGTAAATTACTGGCAACACTGTTGCCAGCTAGTTACTGTACAGCATCTGTAACGGTGACTTACGTACTGTGTCTATGACAATACAGTGAATAAATGGCAACAGTGTTGCCAGTAATTTACTGTCTCTGTACCATTATGGTGTCTTACCAGTTTTATACTGTAGGTTAGGAATTACAGTTAATAACTGGCAGCAGTGATTTCAGTTAATTACTGTACAGTACCACATGCTTCAGGTATAATACTGTATAGTATATAAAATGCCGTACTCATTGTGGTACTCTAAAACTTTTGAAAGATTCTTTTTTATGTTACTTTATTAAAAAGGGAGAAAGAACCCCGAAATATTTAGACAAATACACTTTATAACTGTGGCAATAGATGTCAGGATCAGAGGACGGATGAACCCAATCGCAGACGAAGTCTGGGAAAACAAAAAAACACTTTATTTACTAACATATAACAAAACCCACGAGGGTGTACACAACATGAAACACCGTAAGCAGATAGATAATACTAAACTTGACAAGATAACTCAACTAGATAACCACATGAACACGAGAACAAAACAAAACGAACCTGCACAGAACTAAGGACACAATGACATTATATAGAAAAAAACAAACAAGATAACGAGGGGGAACAGGTAATGGGAGAAAACCAATGATTACTGATAAGCAGGAGAACAAGGGGGCGGGGACAAGAGAAAAGACACCGAAGGCACATGACCCAATAAACAAGGCCATGAACCTCCACTAGATGCTATCTACTGGGCCCAAAATCTAAATTAAATATGCTGATCAAGTAAATGTAAAACCAAGTAAATGTAAGAAACACTGTCACTGGACACTAAGAATAAAATTATTTGCATGTCGCAAACTTTTAAAAAAAGCAAGAAGTTAATTTTGGACACAAGCTTACAGAAAAAAAATAGTTTCACAGACTACAGATGTCTGCTTGTATTTTGCATTAAGCGCTGTCCAATGTGCTGAATTTTTAATAATCCTCAACACAACAAGTTTCCACCAGGGGTCGCTAAAACTCTCTCAGGTTATAACCTCAGAATAAGTACTGACATGAAGTTTGCAATCACCTCAGAATAGGTACTGACATGAAGTTTGCAATCATTATTTCTTGAGCTGTTTTGCCAATATGAAATGTCCAGTGAATCATAACACAATTTTAAAAAGTTTTACAAACATTAATATTATTATTATTATTATTTAAATCCACAACTTGAAATATACTTTTCTAAAAAATATTGGGTTGTTTTTAACCCAGGGTTGGGTAACTATAGGATAGAACACATTTCTGGGTTAAAATTACCCAAATAATGGTTTGTTTTAACCCAACTGCAATGTGATCTGCCAAAAATATAAATGAATTGTGTGTTTGTTTTGGTATGCATCAGTATCAATGTAGAAGTGATAAGTAAAATTAGTCTAATAGTTTCAAATACAGTAACAAATATAGCAAAATATAATTACACAAATTGAAGTAAAAATGAACTAAACTCATTGCAGATTTTAACTGAGCAGGGAGAATCACATTTAGGCATAGTGATGATCTGCAGATGTTAGTAAACTATAAGACACTTCAGTGTGAACGCAGAACTTTCCAGTCTTACATATTACACACTGATGTTTCTTTGTATGATCCATCTAAAAAGAAAAACAGAATTATTAAATGCAACCTAAACTGTAATCTTTGACATTTAAAATATTGGAAGCTTACTGACAACGAGTAACAATATTAATACCTTAAAAACATTTGCTTTGAGAATTTCTGCATTAAGCTCAGAGCCTAAAAAAACAAAGAAAGTCTGAAATTATATCAGTATATGGTTAAATTTATTTTTAGTCTAAATTAATGTTTGTGCATTTCAAAAGGTAAACTGCAGCCCTTTGAACTTCTTAAAACATAGTACTTATCCTAAAATATAGTGATGTAGTAATGAGTACCTGTAGTTTGAGGATGACAGAGGCAGTAAACACAAGCACCGGAGAGGATTGAGGAGAGGAGAATACATACAGAACACAAACTGATCAACATCCAGCAATTAAAGTGTATTTCAGAAACTTCATGAGCAGGAGGATCTGGATCTAAATAAAATATAAGCACAAATACAGAGTTTTAATGTGCAACAATTTTTCTTCATGCGCCCTTTGAAATCAGAACTTGTAGACTGACCTATAAAAGTTAAAACATGAACTAGCAAGAATTCTTAAGATAAATATTTCAGATCAAATAAAGATCACAATATCTTAACATCAACAAAGATATCTCAGTTCAATTAAGATCTGAAAGAATTAATAAGTTTTAGAAGAAATAATTATTTGGTGAACTGTAGAAAAGTGTCTTCATATAAAGACATATGATGGTAAACCTTCAACAAGGTACAAATATATGTTTTTCATATTCTTTAGCTTTACTGTGTTGAAAAAAATAGGTCACAACATATTTATGCACTCTCAAAAGCAATAAAATTACATATATTTGCAACAATATGGTTACAGTTATACAATATGTAATATGTTGAATTTTGAACTTTCTTCTTATAAAGATTTTTTTGCATTCCTTCCACTCAAAAATGACAAAGCTTTTCTATAATTTACTAACAAGATTTAAAGCAACATGTTAAAAATTTAGGAAAACTGTACAGTCTTACCTAAGACAGAAAGATGAGTTCTCCATTTTCCATACTGGTATTCCAAGTAGTCTAGATGGCTCTTTTTATTATCACCTAATTTTATTTTTACTTTTGCACAGTAATAGATTCCCTCATCTAATACACTGATGTTCTCAATATGTAGATCATAAGAGTTACTGCAGCTGTTTGGCACAAAGCTAAAACGTTGAAAGTTTCCTGTGAACAAGTCTGGAGCATTTATTGATAAGGATGATTGATTTTCATACGAGTTGTTTCTAATCCAATAAATCTGAGAGCCGAGAGGTATGACACAATCGCAAAAGAGAGTGACATTGTCTCCTGGTTTAACTCTGATCTTCACTTCAGTTGCAAAGATTGTCTGATGTTCACAAAGCAAAACACCTGCAGAAACATATAAGTATACATAAAGCATACTAAACAGTCAATAACGAATAATGTTATTGATTAAAATTTTCTTCAAAGCAGCTCTCAATACAATACAGCAAAGTAAACAAGTTAAAAATAATTCACACATAAATGGACTTACACATAAGTGTAATGAGTGAACCTCTTACTTTCTCCATCTCAGTGATAGTAAGTTGGTGAGAAGTGTGAGGAGCTTCAATAAGGATATCAACTGTGTTATCTGATTGGTGGGAGGACTTTCTGCTAAAATATCTCTAATAAGTGTCCAGCGTTTGTCTTTTGATTAGATTGGTCACAACGTAGTGACAGTCTGTACTGTTATAAAGCAAATTTAGTTTGGCACACACTTATCCAAAACAACTACATTTAATCAGTATGTGTGTTCCCATAACCTTTGAACGTATAACATGAGTTGAGCTACAGGAACAACAGCTTTACAGAAGAACATTACAGTACAGGAATCTTCATTGTAATTGAAAGCATATTAGAAAAATATTATGGTTGAGGTCAGTGAGAGATGCAGTTTAGAGAATGAATAACACTAAAGGATATTAGAAAACAATGGGGATCTATAATGTTTGCTATAATACCGTTGGTGTTAAATACATACATACAGTTTTAAAAAAAGCTTTTTTGTCTGTGATAACATTTTCTGTTCTACACTGAAAAAAATGATTCATTGAATTTAAACGTTTTAAGGTAAGTGGTAGCAATCAATTTATTTAAGCTACATTTAAAATAAATTGATTGCAACCACTTAACTTAAAAAATTGATTCAATTCAATTAATATTTTTTTCAGTGTATGTGATTGGGATTTCTGTTTTGTTTTCTTAAACTGTATGGCTATTGTATGTATTTAACTCTAGACAGCTAAATTATATGGTCAGGTGCATGCTTTTTCTATAAGAATGTATGAGAAGTGTTTGCTTGGGTCATAAACAAGTAGTTACTTCTCACCACAAATTGCTCCATTTCATTGTTTTAAGCGAAAAGTTACTAGTGCACAAAAATCATCACAGGGTTGAGGTTTCCTGTTTCAACAGCTCTAAAGTGTTCTCAGAACTATGAGATGAGCTTGACCTAATAGTCATTATACAAGTGATATGATCTTAAATGATTTGCAAAATCACACTTAAGACTACAAATAAGAAAGAAGTGCAACGATCTGTAATAACTAAACACAATACAATACTTTGTTTTATCTGAAATAAATTATATGGTTCAAGGACAAACAAAGTAAAATGTAAATTTTAATTGCAATGCATTATTTTGACAAACCATTTCATAAGCAGGAGTATCACAGGAAGCCACATGAGAGTATAATATTGAGATAAATCTCAACTTTCACATTGACCACTGCATAAAACACCAAACCTGTGGATTTAATCCCATGCAACAAACAGGTTGATAAAACTGACATTTTGAAAGCATTGCTGCTTTAGAAAAACTAACGAGGTATAAAAACTGAAAGACGCTTATCATTTTAAACCAAACATTATTCACAACCATAAAGAGGAGATGCACTGTAAAACCTAAAAGTTAACTCAACTCAAACCATTTAAGGAAACCGGTTGCATTAAACCATTTAAGTTTTAAAACACATACATTTGTGTACTGTAAACTTAAACTTGTAGTTCAAACTACTTAAATATAAGTACATTGCACATGACTCAAGTTCAGAGTACTTCATTGTATGTGTTTTAAAACTTAAACGGTTTAAGGCAACCGGTTTCCTTAAATGGTTTAAGTTAAGTTGTCTGTTAGGTTTTACAGAACGACAGAAGCTAAAATTTATTCAGCTGTCATGTTTGAATTTATTTAAAAACATTTTACATTTAAATGAACAAAATCATCATAGAATTCAAGGAAAAGGTTTGTAATTTTGATTAAACAAGTAATATACACACATATAGACACACACATACACACTTATGCACTGCTGTTCAGTAGTCCAGTGGAAATATTTGTGGTTGGGACTGATTGCTGACCACAAAAAGAGAGTGTGACAGTGAAAGCCAATACACACATGAAACCTACTAACATCCTGTTGCTCTGAATATATGCATTGTTGCACCAAAAAAAAAAATCCTCACCCCCTTTTTCACCTCTTATCTTTGCGTAGAGTGCCCTAGTTTCATTTTTTTTCTTAAAGGAATAGTTAAAAATGAAAATTCTATATTTCTTAATATTCTTTATTCCTACAATGGAACCCAGTGTGTCCTCTGGTCAGTTTGGTTACAAACATTCCTCAACATATCTTCATTTGTGTACATCACAACATATACATTTACACAGGTTCGTAACAACATGAGAGTGAGAAAATTATGACTGTCCCTTTAACTGCTGTTTTCGATGCGGTCGTAGGGTTTACCCAGAAAGAGTACTGGACCTTTTTCAACAAAGTCATTCTGCTAAACACATTAAACCTTCTGAGACCCACTTTATGTCTGTTCATCAATGTGTGTATCTTTAATGCAACAGGATATCGGAAGAAGACTCAAGTTAAAGGGATAGTTCACCCAAAAATGAAAATTCTGTCATGATTTTCTCATCCTCATGTTGTTCTAAACCTGTATAAATTTCTTCTTTTTTTGTTGAACACAAAAGAAGATATTTTGATAAATTATGGTAAGCACACAGCTGATTGTAACCATTGTAACCATTCACTTCCATAATAGGAAAAAATATTATAAATTATATTATATTATATTATACATGATTATATTACTGTGATAAATGATGAAGAAGATTATGATAAATATAATTTATCAAGAATGCACAAATGTGCTACGCCAATTAAAAAATACTGCAGTTTGTATTTTAATAAAAACATTTGTGAATAGCCTAACTGTTACTCACACATAGGCCTAACGTTAGCAAAAAAAAAAACCTCTCTTCTAATTGATGGCGCAACAGCTTGGTGATTATCAGTGCTCTTTAAACCGAACATATTCGCTCCCTTCAGAAACTAAACTTTATTTAATTTTTCCTCCATGTCCCCTTATAGGGGCTCCATAGTTTGTAAAGTTGAAGTACAAAAAAAAAAATCTCACGTAAAATGGCGGAAGTTCACTGCCCAGTCCAGTTATTTGGGTCTGAACCATAGACCGTAAAAAAATAAAAGTCTGAACAAGCGACATATGACATTTTTATCTTTATTTACCTTTATCTTAAATTCAGCACATGATTATTGTTGTGGTTATGAATAAAGCTAATACGTTGAAAGGTTTCTTAGTTTAAACCGGTTTGAACCAACGGCTGCGCAAACCGATCATCAAGTGACATCAAAGTACCGCGCGAGCGATTCGAAAACGTACAGAGTCGCCCGATCTCGCGGTACCTCATGTCATAGACCGGTATAATCTGCACAGCGCTGATTTGAACCAAACATAGTTTTAGTTGTTATATTCGCGTTTGGTCACAAGACAGTTTGAACCGCTCGAATCTGCTTGTTTACATTTCAATATATCGCTGTAAGTATAAGTAATAAGCTCAAACTATAAATCGTTTCTTCGACAAACAAAGTCTTTTACGTTAGCGTTACCCCCTGGAGTTATTTTGAATATTTAATGACGGATGCATGCACTTTCTGGAGCTTCGCCTCCATCATTGAGCACAACATTTTAATGTAGTTTAGTGTGTGTAACCAAATTGAGTCATTAACATCTGAGATGGCATAAGGGTGAGTAAATTTTGTTTTGTTTTTAGGAACACTATATCACAGCAAGGCTGCAGTTACAAGATGGTTGCTTATTCATTTCAGGCCTCAAGATGGAGCCCTTAGACAATAAAACATTTACCTATGAATACACCTGACAGAAGTACAGCAGACCAGCAGTACTCAGATGAAAGCTAGGCATGGTAAGAAAGATTGTATGTAATAAAAAAAACAGAATCACTCTCAATGATTAAGACGTTTTATTGATGCTTGTGCATCTGGAGCAGTGCATGCTTTTAGAGCGATCCCTAGCCAGATGGGTATCATTGCAAAGCACACTAAGACAACCGAGGTATCTTTTACCATAATATGCAAGTGTTTTAACATTATAGTGTAGATCTACTTAAAAAATCGTGATTGGTGCATAGTAGTGTAGACTTGACACTTGTGGCATCAGAAGTTGTTTATGTTTTAAAATAGATTTTAAACAAATGGCTTTTGTAAACAAAACTTTTCTTACTATAGACTTCGGCATAGAATCAACAGTGTCATTCTGTTACTATGTGAAATTAATGTATACAATGTTTGTTACAGATCCTTAAATTCTTGCCATGCTGCCAACCCTCCATGTGGCTCCTCATGCAGTCTGCGTACAGCATGTGAGATTGTGTCTGCTTTAAAATGCTTTAGAGATTTTAGAGTGCTCAGTATATGTACCTTACTCACCAATGATAATGTGATCTCTAGGAGGCTGTCATGGGCACCGAGACTGATCTGATCCAGAACAGGGTGGACTTAATCGAATTTCTGCAGCCTTCCGGTAAGACCTTTTAGAGCTCCAGTTCTTTCATTGCAATAACATTTTTCATTTGAGTTTTTGTGAAAAGGCACATTGATCAGATAAATAATTTTAAGAAATTAGAGTTTTTGAATGATGATGTTCCTCTTTACAGATTTGATGTTGGGATGAATCTGGTGCAGTTCGTCCAAACTTGTGAGGTGGGCAATGTTTGTGAAGATGATGAATCTCCTCCACTGGAATCAGGATTGGGGGGAAAGTTAAGACAACCTCCACGGGTTCATCAGGAGGTACGATGATCTTATTTATGTTTGTAAGATATGATATAAATGTGGTACCGTGAGTCACATGGTACAAAATATGAAAAAGTTTTTATCTTATTCATTAGTTCAAAGTCTAGAAGTAACTGCATTTTAAGAAGGCTGCTGCATCATCTATCATGGATGTTTGTCATTTGGCACACCGTTGCTAAAAGAAGTGGATTGGTTCGTTAGAAGTTATGTAATTAATGTTAATATTAATGCCATGTTTAAAGATAATAATGACATAAATGCAGTCCATTTGGGCATGTGGGAAATGTATGTTGATTGCGATATGTTCATTTTAATGTAGGGGAGAGTGGGGCACAACCTAATGCTTTTTAACTTTGCCTCTATCATTCAAAAAAAAGAACAGTTAGAAAAATAATTTACACAATCAACACACACATCTCTGCTACAATTGAACACTTAAAAGTTTGATTGTGGGACCTACCGATATCGTACAATTACACCGAAAGTGACAGGAGTGCAACTTACCCCACAGGTGAGGTTAATTGTAACAGAGGGTTTGTTGTAACACCTGCTAGAAAATTTTGTTTAAACACAAATAATTCAATAAAATTCTGTCTATATACTAAATGTGGATATTGTTTATATATCTGCCTATAATAGATATATATTCACACATTTATCTATCCATGATGCTTCATTTAACCATTCTTTTATTAAGCATCAATGCTTATAGATTTTTTTTGAAAGGGCTGCACAATTAAGACAAAAAAAGAATTGTCAGTTATTTGCCCTGATATTGTATTAACAGTTGTCATTTTGATAAATAGTATTTAAATTTGTTTCATTTCATAATCATTGTATACTGGAGGCCCCGCTGTGTAAAAAAAAGTTTTCAAGCCCAGCTATCAGTTAGGAGTTGCTGACATGTTTCAAAATAGTGTTATGTAGACAGTGATTAAAGCAACACTAAAGACTTATTGCTCTTTGTTCCCCCTACAGGTTAGAAGCGTAATTGTTCATTACCACTGTTGTTAATACTGCAGCATAGCTTGCTCTGATTGGATTGTAGATCTGCCGTAAAGAAAGTTTTTGTAGTTTTCACTCTAACTACAGGACCACTACCCGACGGTTGGAAACTTCTTTAGTGCGGTTTTGGCCGATAGAGGGCTGCAAAGCGAATGTGAAAGTGCCATTCACCCTGTTTTGAGTGGATGAACCACTGAAACTTTTTTTGGAAACGTTATTTTAAGGTAAAAAAAACTCTTTGGTGTTGCTTTAAAATAATATAAGGTTGGATTTGGGTGACACCCAACTCAGAAAACGAAAAAAAGAAAAAAAAACAAGACAAAGAAATTTACTTTTATGCCTCCAAAACACTCTTTTTTAATATCTTATCCAAAATACATCAAAACTTTTCACAAATTCACAAGAGATCATCTTCTGACAGTAAGAGAAAATTAGCAAAAGCACAGACTGCTCAGCCCTGTAAAAATATGTAAAGTAGAAGTGTTACAATTAATCCCACGTTAGTTTGTGCCCCGCACGCCCTTCAGCTTTGGTCATTGATAAAAAGTTTTTCATTTATTGGCATGAACTGCTTGGAGCATAAATGTTTGCAGAAACATTAATTACACTATTTAACATGTGTTTCTAGGTTTCTCTCCATATTTTTCATCATTGAACCCCATCATATTTTATAGTGCCAGTCCTCCCCTTACCTGCTGCTCCTACTTCTGCTCCAGACCATGAGGATCCTGCAGTTCAGATCCTGCCCTCGCCTGCACCTATGGCTTCTGTTGATCAAGTGCCAGTCCTCCCCTAACTTGCTACTACAACTCTGAACCACAAGGATCGTACAGTTCAGGTCCTCCCCTCACCTGCTCCTATGGCTCCTCTGGACTATAAGCTTATATAGTCGGTCCTCCCCTTACCTGCTCCTACTTCTCCCCTCCCGACTAGCACAACTTGCTTTGTTGAGTCAGATGTTAAGACCAGGTCTGGCCTCAGTGACGTCCTTGCTATGTGCTCAGGAAACTTTAACTGCCTCCCAAGGTCAGCATGCAGCTTCCAATCTCGGGCCATGGCTAGCAGTTCAGTTGAGGCCTTACGTTCTCCCTGAGGTTTCTCCCCTGCCCTAACAAAGGAGATGTTGTGCCTCGCAGGGACTAGGTGTTTAGACTCCCGTATTGCGGTGCAGATGGTGTCCGCTACTACCTTCAGCACCTGGTTATGGCGCCACGTGTACCTCCCCTCTCCTAGTGCTTTAGGGCAGCAACTCAGGATGTGCTCCAAGGAACCATGAGCATGCTGGTGTTTCTGCTAGGCCCCAGGTATGTAGGTTAGATGGACTTGGGAGGACATCATACATCGACTGAATCAGGAACTTAAGTCTTGCTTCCATAGTTCTGTCCAGGTGATCTTCCTGGCAGCTGCATGATCCCAATTGACCCAGACCCCTTGTTGGCGCATTGCCACAGTCTTACTTAGGCGCTCCACCTCCGCACAAATCTCTCTCTGCACCATCTGGCGTCTCTCTCGTCCTTGGGCTTTGTCGTAGTGTGGTCTTGTGTGACTACCTAGACCAGCTCTTCCGACTGCCACAGAGCCAACTAAGACACTATGTCTCAGTCTTGCCTTTGCCTGGTCGACTGCTTCTTGCGCTCGCCATTTCCTCCCAGTTCTGACCGTGATGCCAGCGGAAGAGACTCTGTTGTCAGCCAAGTCTCTGTACAGCAACACCTCCCCTGGACCATGAAAAGCCTATAATGCGGGTCTTCCCCTTACCTGCTTCTACTTCTCCCCTGGACCATGAAAAGCCTATAATGCAGGTCTTCCCCTTACCTGCTCCTACTTCTGCTCTGGACCATGAGGAGCCTATATTGCCAGTCCACCCCTTACCTGCTCCCCGTCACTTACAGGTAAACATTTACCAGAGCCCTGAACAAATTCAAATTCAATCTGTAACCTACAGTAGAGGTTGAAAGCAGTTATGTAGCTCAGTAAGTTTCAGTAAATCTCTCCGTTTTAGCCTTAATCTTTGTAGTATTATGTATAGTAGTTTTTTTTTTTAATTAATAGCAATTTTTAGTGCCTAAAGGTTAGCAATAACAAAAACAGCTTTGAAAACATTCAGTGACAGGGTTGCCTTTTCAGGTCCTCTGAGCTGCCCCACCTCAGAGCTTCAGGTACAAGTAACACAGTTGGGATGCTGGTGGGTGACATGGCAGGGGGTTTGGGGCACAGTGCTGTTTGATTGCAATTTCTTCTGATTTTTATGTTTGTGGGGTTATTTTTGCTGATTGTAGTAAATTGTTGATTGTAGTTTGTTGGCAAAAACCTAGAGATCTGTCCCCTCACGGTCTTATGCTTGCTGCAAATTAAACAAAATGAGCTTTAATGTATGAAATTTCATTTTAAATTTTTAAATAAAAATTGCCATTAATTCTACTCGGATCTCTGGTCCATTTTTACCTGTGAGTTAGAAGGGGGACAATAATTTGCTAAACTTACTGAACTGCAGTGCTTTGTGTTTCCAAACACAGTCTGGGCTTTTTTATTATTGTCTCCACATCTGCTTCCTTCTTATTCTGCTTACTGAGCACCAGAACTGCTTTCAACCTCCATCTTCTCTACTGGTGCTGCATTATGTGGCTGTAAATAAAACAGAGATTTAATGCATGCAAATCAAACCCCCTCTAAAAATCTAATTGGCATTAGTTATGCCCAAGGTTCTGGTAAATGTCTACCTGTAAGGTTGAAGCAGCAAAACGCTTGCATTTGGGTTTCAACGTCTGAGGAAGCAAATGCTTGGAAGTCTAAAAATCCATATAAAAATATTGTTAAGAGTTGTTTCTGCAAACAACACTAAATAATTGCTGTTTAGTAAAAATGACCACAGCTAAACCTAATATTACAAATGTTTAAGCTGAAAACAGAAGGAATATGCTAAACTTACTGAGGTGCATGCTGTGCGTTCCCAAACATAACATGGGCTTTTTACAATCACCTCCATCTCAACTGCTTGCTTCCAATTAAGCTGTAATAAAACAAACCATTTAATCAAATGTACATTAAACATTTATTTAATTAAAAGTGCCACTAGTGCTGCTCCAGGATCAGGTAAATGTCTACCTCTGAGATCAAAGAAGCACAGTGTAAAGGAGTCTGAGGACTCACATGCGTTGCTGGCAGACCAGCCAAAGGAGATGAATGTCTATAAAACATGTATAAAATATACTGTAAAAGCTGTTTCTGCTAACATTCAAGCACTAAAGAATTGCGAGTAATAAAAAAAACTACTACACACAATATTACAAAGGTTAAGGCTAAAATGAAGAGACTTTGTTAAAACTTACTGAGCCACATAACTGCTTTCAACCTCCATCTCCTCTACTGCTTTTATATTATGTGTCTGTAAATAAAACAACAGAGATTTAATGCATGCAAATCAAACCACCTTTATGTATTGAAATTGGCATCAGTTATGCCCGAAGCTTTGGTACATTTCTGCCTATAAAGTTGAAGAAGCAAAACGCTTGTGCGAGGAAGTCGAGGTTTGAGGAGGCAATGGCTGTTTTGGTGAGGGCCAGACAGGAGTAGATGAATTCCTGAAATTACATATAAATGTACTGTAAGAGTTGTTTCTGCTAACCTTTAAGCACTAAAGAATTGCTAAAAAAAACTATTACACATAATAATACAATGCTTAAGGCTAAAATGGAGAGACTTTGTTAGAACTTACTAAGCTACATAACTGCTTTCAACCTCCATCTCCTCTACTGTGTTTGCATTATGTGGCTGTAAATAAAACAGAGAGAGAGAGAGAGTTTTAATTTATTTTAAAAATCATATCATAAGGTGCATAAATATTTTTTTAAATATCATAACTTGACACAAACAAACATCACAGAATTAGCCAAAGGAGTTCTGAGTTTTTACTGTTCTATTTTGGTATATTCACGTTGATTGTCAAAAAAATGTGTTCGTTATTTTTGAGTTAGTATCTTGAAACAATAGAAGATGTAAAGAACAAAGCAAGAAGGACTATGGTATGGTCCGTTTTACAAATCTATTTTTTTTCCATTATTTGTTTTTCCCGGGTGCTGTTTGTTTATTTTAATACCCCGTGTATTTAGATTGTTGTGTGTGTGTGTTTTATTTTTCTCTGACCTTATTCTTGTTGTCATTGATATTAATTTTCTATTTGTCTTTTGCATTTGAAATTAATAAAGCATACATAAATATGAAAAAATATGAGTTTGTATTGTTCTAACATTTAGCTTGTATAAGCACCGATGTTATTAGAAGAATATCAACAGAATTATATCAACAACAGATAAATAGCACTATTATCATTTTAGAAGTGCTTTCCAGTGAGTCTAATGCTATAAACAATGACCCACAGCAGTGGTGGCTAGAAGTCTTTCATATGTTAAAATGTCATTATGTTATTAATTGTTGACTATAAGTTATTTCTATATAAAGTAAACAAGCATCAACAAATTAGCTGTGTTTTTTTGGCTGTTTTGGTAACCAACGTTCCTGAATATCATAGTGCCCTACAACTGCCGAAAGTAGTCCAGCATCCTGAAATTTCACCAGAAATATGTTAAGCACCGCCGTGCTTGGAGTCCATTAACTTACAAAGGCCCTGTCCCTAATGGCACACTCCGGACTTAAGGGGGTCCCACACCGGCCGCATAGCTCAGCGTCGCACAGCACCGTGCCGTTCTGAAAAACTCGAACACATTGCTCTCTATGAGTATATGCACACCGGCGCCGACAGGTGGCGCCTGTCCACGCCGCCCAGCTACGACTCAGGAAGTTGCTCAAATCCCTGTCACGCCACAGGGCACCACTCACATAGTTTAACATTAAATAACATCATATTTGTCCCAAATCATTAACGATTAACATTGGCTGCTAGCGTATATTTTGCATTTTGAAGTAGATACTATCTGACGAAGCTCGCGCTATTTAATGTGCACTTCCGGTCTATGATACCTCCGAGTTGTCCTAGACGCAACTCGACGCGGCGCTGAGCTGCGCGGCCGGTGTGCGACCCACTTCATGGACTTCCTCAGGATCCACACTTTGATGACATCATGTAGTGCAGACCTTAGGGACCCTTGACTCGAGTGCAAGAGGGCACATCAGAGTCATATTTTGGGACAGACTCGACCGTCACGCCGAAAATAGGAAGAGTGTGTACTCCTCCCTTCCGTTGTCTGATTTCTCTTTCGCAAGGACTTCTGGGTTGGTAAAGTGCATGAAGCCTGCTGCAGTGCGGGCTTCACTGAAGACCATGCACTGAAGGGTGCAAAGGGGGCACTGATGAGCACACTTCGGAGCGTAAAAAGGGCAGATGGGACACCCTACGGACTCGGAGCATGTGCAAATTTAAGGCCACGAAACTTAAGTCCACATGAACTGCACCATTTGAGACAGGGCCAAATACATTACCAGGGGTGCACTTGACTGGTGTGCAAGTGCTCATGCGTTATAGAACACTGCTCTAAATGATTACTGTACTGTTAAAATTAATGTGTTGTTAGCAGCGATGCAACAGTCACAGGCCCGATTGGACAATTTAAATTTTTAAGATTTCAATACTTTACTCATGCGTTTGATAAGTTTTGTTGGCGCGCACCTATAGCGCGAGCGTGATCTGCATCTTAAGGCTTCAGACAGCTTGCTAGTTCAGGCAAATAGTAAAGACAGCGTGCAAATGCCAACTGAGTTTGTTTTCTTGAACTTGAGCGGACATTTTTACACAAAATCATCTCAAAATGCATTGATTATAGTAGTAAAAGTCTATTATACATTAAATAAAAGCATTTGAGAAATAAAATGTGAGCGTAACAATAAATTGGACCCGTGCATTTAAAGTGACAGTACACCAAGCATTTTTAGAGTATAAACCTAATGCTGTTTTTAGTGTTAATCAAACCACAGACAAAGAAAATCATAATTTCCTTGTCTTGATTGAATAACTTTTACAACTTTAATAATCGATTAATTTAATTTAGTAAAGACTATGCAGTATTATCTGATTACTTTATTCAGTTTATTTACTCTAAGACTAAGCTATCTGAAAACTACAGACCAACCTGAAAACATGAACAGCACTGTTTATTTGTATGTTTGTTCTATTGTACATTTGTGCGATTATTTTTTATTACTGACCATTTACTTGTCTTTAACAATATTTGACATTCATATGAGTTAGGCTTGTAGTTATTTATGAAGGTTATATGTGTTAACAATAACCAGGCAAATTTTATTTTATGTACATCATTGTCTACCATGTTTAAACCAAAGAGATAAGGCGAAGAGAGTACTCATGAGATTAGTGATGATGACAGCATGTAGGATGTCTGTATTATAAATAGTGTGAATAAGTTACCAAGCAACATCTCCAGGTGCTACTTTGAGAGAACCAGGCCAAAAAATTTATACCCCTGTACATTACATTAACCGTGTCAATAAACTCCAAATTCAAACTAGCGTTTTGTAGTTTCCATCACGAGATAGTATGTTATTTAAGATTTCTGACGTAAAACAGACAATTATTAAAATAATTAGCTACTTACATCGTGTGTTGCACATTTTTGCAAGGTAATTTACCTCAGCGACTGTAAACCGTAACTCCCGCCTTCTTTGATATGATTGGCCAGTATCACCCGCATTCTTTGACTCGATTGGCCACCACTAACACTGGCTGATCGCTGCATTAAACCCGTTTTCCTTTAATACCCTTAATCAATCCTTAATTTGCTTAATGATTCGGTGGCTCGGTGCCAGTCGTATTTGGTTCGCGTACAAAAGCTGCAAACACTTCATAAATTTGGATTTTTTTCGGCCAGATCAGTATACAGTTATAGTTTAAACCAATATGGAATAATAACTTAAAAAACGTACCTGTCGCCTGCAGAATGTCAGTCACCAAGGCGGGAAATAGAGATGTGGAGGAAGTCCGTGATCTGCTTCAGTCTCGCGATTTTTTAAGTAGCCTGCGAAAATGTGACGTAGTTGTTTCAACAAACATTTTTAGTTTAAAAAACAATTATACAGGGGTGTATTCCAGAAAGCAGGGTTAACTTACCATCAGATTAACCCTGAACTTTGGGTTGATCAACCCCAAACTTGCTTACTCTGGGTATGTTGGTTCCAAAACACAGTTTAAGAGTTAGTTCAATCAACCCGCTGAAAGTAACCCAGAGTTAATGCGCGCTCACGGTAACAACATAAAGGCATTGTCAATGGATCACAGATTTCACGAGTCACCATGGAAACATCAGAGAACTTTAACGTTTTTAAATGAGAAATAACATTATAAACCAATACTTAGTCAAAATCAACGTTTTATAACGTTATATAAGTGCGTGATTACAAAACAGATAAAATTAATTAATTAATACGAACATATTTTACCCCATTTAAGTCCAATATTATATGTGTCTCAACGAAAATACACATAATATTATTTAACAATTATTTAAAAGCCTGTAAAAATAATCATAGATTTTATATATGATTTTAAATATATTAATTATATCTAATTAGATATAATTTGACATATATAAGATTATCTTTTCTCTTACAAAAATGAACAATGGCTTTACTACAGTTAAAACAAAAAAAACATGGTTACAGTAAAACCAAGGTTTTCAAAAACCATTGTTAAAACCATGGTAAGTGTAGTAAAACCATAGTTTTACTGAATCAATGCACAGAAAAAACATGGTTACCACAACTTTACACCAATAAAACCATGGTTAATTTTTGTAAGGGCTGTGGCACATAAAGTGCATAAATCTGTCATAAGGCTTATTTACAGGTTTTTTTTTAGATATGATTGTATTATAAAATGCACTATGATTATATTCACTACTTGTACTACTTGTACTTATTTCAATGACCCTGTTTAGTTTTTGGCAGAGGCGGACAGAGTACACAGCTTTATTACTTGAGTAAGAGTACAGTTACCCCATGCTAAATTTTACTCAAGTACAAGTAAAAGTACTGCAGTAAGATGTCTACTCAAGTAAAAGTAAAAAGTACTTGTTTTTAAAAGTACTTGAGTATCAAGAGTACAAGAGTACATTTTTAAATTTTGCATTACTACTGCCACAGTGCACATTGAACCACGTGAGATGATTGACAGCTGTACAGCAAATGATAGAGCTCTGAGGTCAAATCTGACATGAATCAAGAAGAGGATCCAGTGATCACCAGTGATCCCTGCCGCTCTCAAGGAGTTGAATTTTTGTAAGCGGTGATGAAGCTCTGTTTTGGTAAACACAGCAAACACTTAAAGCGAAAACTATCATTAACTTGTTTAGAAATTTAAAATAGTCTGGCGAGGTGGAGCCACGGGTTGTCACATTCTCAAGATGGACCTGCTGTGTCTTCATCCATTGTTTCGTCCATGGTTTCTTCTCTTATCTAAATCTGACTATTAGAACTTTGGCGGAAAGCTGAAGGTGATAGCTGATAGGCTGTCCCAATCAGTGCCACCTGCACAATCCAATCACGTTTGAGAAAAGGGAAACAACAAATCGAGGGTTTCTAAAATTTTTCTTTTTTCCTTTTTTTTAGAAGTAACAGGTACTCACGGTTATGGGTAGAAATGTAGTGGAGTAAAGAGTACAATATTTGCCTCTCAAATGTACTTGAGTAAAGTCATGAGTACTCCCCAAAAATAATACTCGAGTAAAGTACAGATCCCTCAAAATTGTACTTAAGTACTGTACTCAAGTAAATCTACTCCGTTACTGTCCGACTCTGGTTTTTGGCAGAGGTGTCAAGTAACGAAGTACAAATACTTCGTTACCTTACTTAAGTAGATATTTTGGGTATCTATACTTTACTTGAGTAATTATTTTTCAGACGACTTTTTACTTCTACTCCTTACATTTTCACGCAATTATCTGTACTTTCTACTCCTTACATTTTAAAAATCGCCTCGTTACTTCTATTAATTTCAACTTGTTTTCTTTTTTTACATTCCGGCTTGTCATCGTTAAAAAAACCTATCTTGATAAATTGCATCATCCAGATGAATCCGATTGTGGTTGGATGAGAAGTATAAACATACACCATTTCGACTCCCTATTGGTTTGTACGCAATCCCCGCCCCCCAGCTGACTGCAGATGATCAAAAGTTTGTTCGATAGCGCTGCACAGAGAAACATAAAAGAACCGCGAGAGCAGGGCCGCATTAATGCATGGGCTTACCTGGGCTTAAGCCCAGGGCCTCGGGCTGGGAAGGGCCCCGAGATGCCGGAAAAAAATAACAACCGCATTTTATAAAAAGTTGATACTCCCTTTAAAATTATGCTTAATCGCTTTGCTTTGAATGTCCGTGCGTGAATGCAGTTCCTGCGCAAGAATATCTCTCACTTACTGTAGGCTACCCTGCAGTCATTAGTGAGCTTTTTAAAATTTCTGTCTGAAATATCTATTATTGCATTTCTGAAGGCAACACAGACAGCTTTCTTATAAAGTGACCACAAGTGCCTTTCAAGTGATGAACAAAGACGAAACTGAGGACGCGTTTTTATCTTAATATGAAAGACAACGTGTATATAAACATTCATTAAATGATTCCTCATAACATTTTAAAGCTAAGATATACAGAACAGCACACATAGATTTTACACAAAACATTTTTGATAACTAAATCTAATAAATAACAAATTAGATTCTGCCTCGGAAGCCACGGCTAAGTTCAGCGATCTTATTTCATTTTGAGATTTAGCTTGGCAAATCTTGGAAATAAAAGACGAGAAATTACATATAATTTGTTACTGTAAATTATAAAAAACAAGCTTCATATACAATTCCTTAAACAAAAAACACTGAAATTAATGATCTTATAGACACTATATATGCTTTATTATTTTGCACAGAAATATCTGATTGCTTACTTTCACTTTGATCATCATCTCTGTATTCACTTGAAACACCTGATGATTCTTATAACATTTGTTTCAAGAATCTCTTTTCTATCATTTGAAAGTTAACACCGACCATAATATTAAATCACAAGAGAGACAATTGTGTCAGATTCGGTAGAGATATTTTTGGTGTCATCACCGAAATAAAAAAAAAAACGGCATACCTGTTTTGTAGTTCAACTTCTGAAAAGTTAAGCAACCTTTTTAAATACATTTTAAAACTTATACTTGTCGAAAAAATCAGTTTTTTGATGTTTAGTTTGATGAACGCCTAAATATGATCACGCAGAACACCTAGCGCGTTCGGTTAAATTGAATGTGATAGCATGCAACAGCGTAACATCGACACAACGGAAAGCAATCCATAACTTACAGAACTTAAATTAGATCCGAATTTACCTTTATAATTAATAAAAAATAAAAACAAAATAAGGTCAATAAGGTGCAGAACATGAGTGCAAAATGCCTAAATGCGCAGGGGAATAAAACACAAACCACAAATAGTTTAATCAGATAACACTGAATAATCTATCAATTAAATTAAAAAAAGGAAATATTATAATTAATTATTAAAATAACGAAAGTATAGAATTGCCTGTTTTGTCTTTTTAATTGCAGAAACAAAGAGACTTTGCAATGGTTTCTGGATATGGGCGTGCAGCCCTTTCACGGGATTTAGGCTATTAGCAGACTTTAAAAATATTTATTGAAAGCTAATTTTTCACATATTATTTACTTAGTATTATCATAATAGGATGTATATTTTTTATATTGGGAGAAAGCTGTTAAATGTGAAATCAGATAATGTGCACTCTTATGCAGCCAAAATTAAAGGTGCAGTGTGTAATTTTTTAGAAGGATCTCTTGAAAGAAATGCTAAATAATATACAAAACTATATTATCAGTGGTGTATAAAGACCTTTTAAAATGAAACGTTATGTTTTTATTACCTTAGAATGAGACGTTTTTATCTACTAACACAGAGGGTCCCCTTAAATGGAAGTCGCCATTTTGTGCTGCCATGTTTCTACAGAAGCCCTTAACGGACAAACTTTTGTACTAAGTTGTCTCCAACGATAAAATGTTTATCCAGTGGTGGCTATTGTAGCTTCTTTATGCATTTCAAAAGCAAGGGTTGGGCAGTGGACTGAGCCGTTGGTTGCAATTCGCAACCTCCCCACTAGATGCTGCTAAAATTTACACACTGCGACGATTGACTGTGCAGTAGTCAAATCAGGCTTCTCCTGTTAAAGCATTGAATCTTAGACTATTTGGGTCACCTCCAGCTAGGACTATGTGCATATGTTATGAAGTGATATTTGTGTATATTGTGGGCACTCCGATATGGTTTTAATATTTTTTTATTCCATTTATTCCAGCAAAATAAAAGCCTGACAACTTGCACTTAGTGGTTATAAAGATTGTGTGAATGTAGGCTGCAATTCTGGTGGATGAAGGGCCACACAAAAGGGTAAAGCCCAGGGGCCCCTTACAGTGTTAATGCGGCCCTGCGCGAGAGCGATTAGAAAGCATGCAGAGTGTCTCCCCTCGCGATGCTTTGATATCATCCGCCATCTGTTTGTACAGTAACAGAACGCGGCATTCTGTCTTGAAATGGAAAAGTACGAAATAAAACTCGCGCATCACTTTCAGGTCAGTTCACATTCACAAGCCTTTGTAAATGTATAGCTGGCAGCTGGCACCAACTCATCTGTGTGATTTAAATAGTGTAACAATACCAATTTATATCATGTAACTTCAGTTGTTCAACTTAAATGACATTGTGCTGCGTTGCGTTTTGAAGCATGGCAAAGATATCTAGGCTAAAAACATTGTTGTTTTGTATATGCTAATAACTGCCGTAAATTTTATTTGCATTAACAAAACCTACTTAGCTGAATGCTTGAGTGTTAAATCAATAAAATACATAACCATACATACCAACTTTTGCTTTTGTTAATAGACATCAGCTGTTTCCTTCAACCTGACTTTTAATTTACTTACAATAAAGACATTTAGTAATTCTCCAAAATTGCTTGGATTTATACTGACTAAAGTAAAGTATACAAAAGTCCATTAGCTACACAAGTACAGATGCAGAAATATAAGCTATAATATATAATTGCATATTTGTAGTTTGTGTTGCTGTCAAAATACAATTATAAATGATAACAATAGCATATTTGTATTCTCACACATACTATAGTTGTGTGATTTTGTTGTTTTTTAACTTAAGAGGGCACCACTGTAAAAGTTTGGCCACCAGGGTTAGCTCTGAAGATTGACTTTTTGCACCATTACAATATTTATAGGCAACTAGTCATCATATCTTCCTCTCTATAGAACACATGTTAATGCTCAGTAGTACACATATATGGATCTTTAATGCAGTTGTTATCAAACATTTTTTGCGGCCTCCCTTGTGTACAGTGGATTGACATAAATATTCTAAAACTTAAAATTTGAATTAAACAAAACATTTTAAATTATACAATTTATTGCTTTTGTTTAGTAGCCTTATTTTTCTGAGGTTTAATTACACAGAATTTATAATAAAGTAATGTATTTCATAAAATATTATAAAACTGGGGCCCCTGGCACCATCCAGTTTGAGAACCACTGCTTTAATGTATTTGTTTGCATTGTATTGAAATGCGTTCATTTTTAATGGGCATATACCGTATGTGGTTGAAACAGATAGCGTAGTGCAGGGGTAGGCAACATGGAGTGCCGATGTCCTGCAGTGTTTAGCTCCAGGTCAAATCAAGCACACCTGAACAAACTAAGGGCTCAGTCACACCAAAAGCGCTTTAAACGCTTGCAAACGCAAGGCGCGACGCACTGCCTTTTTTAAAAAAGAGCAGTGCAGCGCGGCTTTTCATATTGCTAAGCAACCACCGAGTCAGCTGTCTTGTCAATCAAATATTGAAGCGTGAGCGCTCTTTTGCTGTTAACTGTTATATTAGCAGAAACTTTAAAAAGAGGGCGCTTGCTCTGACCTTGTTTGTGGATAAGAGGAGCACAAACACGCAGGAGAGAGTGAGCGAGTGGAGTCCGGTTCTTCAAAGCAACTGTAAACTTCCCTCGCCACAACGTAAGGCCCGCCTCTCCCCTCATTCGATTGGACAATGGAAGACGCGAATGACGTCAGGCGCTCCTCCGCTCTCAGCGCTCCTTCAAAAACGCGTGCGCGGCAGGCGGCAGAAAACCGCAAGGCGCTCGGCGCGCATAAACAGCGCGCAAACGCGCCCTGCCCATAGAATATCATTCAAAAAAGGCGCCTGCAACTGCCATAAACGCTTTTGGTGTGACTGAGCCCTAATAAAGGTTAAAGTCACCTGAAACTACAGGTAACCAAGGTTTTATAAGGGTTGGGGCTAATCTACAGGACATCGACACTCCAGGACTGTTGCCTACCCCTGGCCCTAGTGCATCCCACATTTTTTAACATTAACATTTTAATAACACTATAGTTATTATGGCCTTTAGAAACATTTTTTAGAGGAGATAGGGTAGTGCACAAAAGGCCCCTGTGGTGCGGCCTAGGCTTTTTTCTCTAATGACATTTTTTTCCTTACATTACTTTTTACTTTTATACTTTAAGTAGTTTTGAAACCAGTACTTTTTCACTTTTACTTGAGTAAAAAGCTTGAGTTGATACTTCAACTTCTACAAAAGTCTTTTAAAACCCTAGTATCTATACTTCTACTTGAGTAATGAATATGAATACTTTTGACACCACTGGTTTTTGGACTATCCATTGTATGACACTGTATCGTCATCTTTTTTAACATTTACTTATCTGATAAATGCACCCTCTTTTAATTGTAAAGCTTCCTTACAGTCCTTACAGATTTTCAATAATTTTGTGTAATGCTTTTCAGTTCACTACACTAAAAATGATCATTCATTTGCATTGGACAATTAGGATCTGCTGTGACAGAAGTGGAGAATAGAAATGTTACATTAGTGTCAATAGTAACATGTTCTAATATATCCTGTATCATCTAATATAACCAAATATCTCAATTTCCCTTTGGCTCAAAAATGATAGCTCAGGAAAGCACAAAAGGCCCATTTTAAAGAAAAAAAAGGTGATTTTAGAAAAAGACCAACTATAGATCAAATGTAGAGAGGGGGCTACAGATCTAAAGTGCATGTTTAGGAAATAAATATGATACTATGGAATATATATTTATAATTTTATTTCATTGTGTACATGATCTAACTAATAATAGAAAATCTCTGACCACTATGCCATGTCTGTGATTAAATGGTGTTTCACCTAATGAAGGCTGTGCTTCACCTGTGTCACTCTGTGGGTCAGTGTTAAATCGTGCCTGTGCTTCATGGGTGTCATTCTGTGGGTCAATGTCTGTGCTTCACCTGTGTCATTCTGTGGGTCAGTGTTAAATCATGCCTGTGCTTCATGGGTGTCATTCTGTGGGTCAGGTTAGATGCACATGCCTATCAGAGACTGCAGGCAGGGGTAACTTCTGTCCCTCAGTAATTATTATTTTGATAGGCATCATGTGGTTCTATTTTGTTACTGTAACATTGGCACATTGTCACTTAAGTAAAATATGTTAAGATTTCTGGCTCAATATTGACAATGTATTTGCACACACAATTTATTAGAACTTTAGATTCATCTCAAATTATCTAGTAAGTGAAAGATGAGGTTATTTATGAATTGACCAAATTTAAATAGAAATGTACTTGTTAACATTAAAGGGACACAAGGCAAGTCTGAGTATTATTTCTCTACTAGCTCCCCCTAGTGTCTGGGAGTAAATGCTTTCTATATCTGAGACTTTACGAGACTGAAGGACACCGGGTCGGATACAGCGAACTTGCAAGTGGGGTATTCTTCCTACAGACGGTAGGGGCGGGCGAGAGAGACTTCATTCGTCATGTAATGAGTCATTTAACCATATACAGACTTACGATGATGATTTATTAACATAAAAATGCTGCCTTGTGTCTCTTTAATTAACTGATGGAAATGTGTTTCATACATCTACTGATATTTGGAGATATATTAATGATGAACATAATTAAATGTATAGTATTTAGTCCGAACACAAATATGAATAATTTTTTATCAATAATGGACATAATTAAATTTATAGTAATTAGTCCAATCACAAATATCAAACCATGTTATTAAAAAAAATGTTTCTTTAAAGAAAATATCGTAAATGTTTTAAGACAGCAATAAATATTCGCGACTGTAAATGTAATAAAAAAATGCTTTAATATTGTAATATTATGCAAAATATATGCTTCCACGCCCGCTGCACGCTCATCATAAGTACACGCATGCGCAGACATCCTCCGGAGCCTCGTTTTATTAACTAAAATGAACTTACCCTGCAACATAACCTGCTCCGGAGTAGGTTATCTTCAGAGAGTCAGTTGCTATGGTTACTTACATAACCCGAAAGTTACCTCCGTTTTTGGAACCGAAAGCAGAGGTTATCCGCTTACTTACTCCTAAACATACCCGGGTAAGTCACATAACCTGCTTTCTGGAATACACCCCTGGTTTATTCAACTTTAACCCTAGTTTACAACAAAAAATATTGTTGTTTCAACAATTTATAAAAGTGTAGTTATGTCTACAAAAAAGTAAGTTGAAATAACTAATTTACACAATTATTTTTTCAAGTGTACATATTAGGACATTTTGCCCTAGTGACAACATATTTTGACCATTTGTTTGGGGAATAAGTAAAGATATCTAAAGTAGTGCAAAAGAAACATGTATTTACATTGCTCAGCAGCTAAACATTTATTTAAAAAAAATATGATTGAATAAACACATTATACAAGATGTTAAATGTTGTAAACATATGCACTAAAAATGCATGCAAAAATATTGCATTAGTTGGATTTCTACCCATGTTGTGAAAAATTTGAACGTCAACTAGAAAGCTAGAAACTATTTGTTTTGCACCCCATCATACCCTCCTACTAACACAAGAGGGTGCCCTCACTGCAGTTCTAAAGCCTCCAGGCATCCCATCAAACTCATGCTGCATCCTAATTTGCCTACCTATACCCTATATATAAGTATGCACTCTTTCTTTTCATATCTTTAAAAAAAACTTGCAAAATCATTTGTTGAATAACACAATTATCGTTAGATTGTTTAACAGTTAACTCATTGCAATGCACTGCATAGACAGTCATCAATGTTTTATTGGTGAATAGCGTTCTGCAATGGAAAAAGGGTTTTGATTTGTGTCATTATAGCAGATAATTTTATTTTTGATGATCTTAGGATAGTATGCAAACAATTTAAAAAATGCTTTTTAGATCCTTGGTTATGAGTTTTGTTTCCACAGATTAGAAAAAAAAAACATAAAGGTTCTTGTATTAACATGAAAATAATAAAAAAAAAACTGTAAACTGATAAGACTAAATGATGGAAATATTTCAACAATGCCTGCTGTTCTGTTGCAATAACTGTAGTATAAGATTTATCAGCACATGCCACATACAGTATTAAATCTATGACACTGCACATAAGGATATTAAATCAATTGAGTCATACACTCAAATAGCACTAAAAGTGCTTCACTGGCTCGTAATCAAAAGGGAACCATTTTAAGTGCCATATGAAGAACCATATTGTGCTATGTAGAACCATAAGTGGTGCTATACTGTATCACCCCTTCTGGTTCTTCATAAGTGCTGTTTAGCACTAAAAATGGTTTCCCTGTGATTACAAGCTTTTTAGCCCCAATGTTAATTAATGAAACATTATGTTTTATATGCTCTGCGACATGTGCATAAAAATGCACAGAGCCTCTTTAAACCAGCAAACTAAATAAGTATAGATTTGACGCTCAAGTACAGAAAGGAAAGAAATGTACTGTATATATGCCACCAGTAGAAGACTGTGATGTCCATCCCTGAGCCCTAACTGCTAGTCTGTTATTGTTTTGTCCATTCACAAATGCACACAGTTTGTCTCATTTCTAAGTAAATATGATGCCCTTTCTCAACCATCAGACAGTGTACAGGAAAGCTGCAGACACAGCATGCATACAAACCAACCTCACCGCAAACTGTCAGCATAAGCAAGCATTAACACCTACACACACACACAGCTTCATGTCTACTTCTGTCTCATATATGATCAACTTAAGTGGAAACATTTGTGGTTCCCCAAGAAAAGCCAGCATGTGAAGTTAAGCAAAATAGAAAATAATAAACAATCAAAAATCTAATTTTCACTGTGCTGAAACATGAGAGAGTCTGTGCTGAAACTACTGCTGAACGGCTTTCATTAAATGACACTACTAAATAAACCTGACTCTAGTTAAAGTCTCTTTCACTTACCGTGACACTCACATAACTTGTTGCTCTAGAGACCCTTCACTTCCTAACCCTTTAAATGTAATTTTAGAAGTACATAATCTTAACAAATAAATGTTGATTAATAGGATGGTTTGTCCAGAAAAAGATATTTACAAACTGATCTAAGAAAGTATAATCAGATATCAGGTAACCAAAATTTTGTCTGCGAAGTGCTAATATCTCTTTAAATATGTCCTGAATATTCAGGAAGTACAACCGTATATACTGCTATAATGCAGATTAGAAATATCTGCTTGTCTTTAACATTGGGCGCTGTCCAGTGTGTTAAATTTCTACAGATACTTTACACAAGAGTATAAAACAGGGGTTGCCAAAACTCTCCTAAATAATTTAAGATCATTTGGGGCTCATTCAGTACTCTTCTGTGTACACAGGGTGAACATAGTGTAAATTGCTAGTTGTAAAACACATTACAACTGATCAAAGTTTATTGAAGCGGTTTGTATTTTCTGTTATCAATGAATCTTCATGTGGTGAAATCGATGGTCACTCTTCTCAATTTTCACCAGGTTTAACTCCCTGGGGTCCAAAAACGCGGTGGGCCATGTTTTCTCCTCATCAAAGCAGAATCTACTTAAAATACGCCATCATTAATAATCATACACTTACATGTTAGACATTATATTTACTTTTATTTGTGTACATTCACAATAACAACAAATATTTGTGTCTTTATCAAATAAACAAACAAACAAGAATGCAACAAGTCATGTGATTATATATATTATATATATTTTAGTGAAGCAATTATGCTCTTTTATTTACTTAAAACAACAGAAAACATGAAAAAATGAATAAAACCACCACAATAAATGAAAACATATAGAAGTGAATACCATATGAAACAAAACTTTATTCAAATGTTTTTTTTCTACAAACTATCACATATTTACTGCCAACTCAACACAGCTATAACAATTCTGCAGCTTTTTTGATGAATCATGGGAAAGCTGGCATCTTGGGAAAGCTGGGATAGAAATGTCCATCTGATGCTTGCTTCCAAATCTGGGACTCTCAGGGTATCCGGGGATTTTTCACCTACTGATTTAATGAATACTGAGGATTCGGACATACTATTCGTTCGCCTACTGCTTTTTGCCTACTACATAGTATGGCAGTATGCGATTTCGGATTCAGTACTGTTTCTACTATATTTTAGGTAAGTAGGTGGTTTCGGATGATACTTAAGTACAGGTGCCTCGAATCTTGCGAGAAATAGTCCAAATCCTGGTAATTCTTGCCTACCCTTTTAAGTATACTGAGGTTTTGGACATACTATTTGTTCGCCTACTGCTTTTTGCCTACTATATAGTAGGGCAGTATGCGGTTTTGGATTCAGCCACTACTTTCTTCTTCTCCTCTTCCTAAACACAATCACACTTCCCTTAAAGGGGCAGAGACACCAAATAACTTCCTAAGTAATACATAATGTACAAGGCACACCAAAACTTATGAAAACATTTCTAAATAAATTGATAGTTTTTAAACTTGTTTAAACAAGTTTTCTTTTTCCCTTTAGTTTTATAAAACCACAAATCAACAACAATAAAATAAAATAATGAATTAACAAATTCAAGATTACAATATCACCTTCTGTGAGCCCATCACAGAATTTTTGGCGTTCCGTAGTCATTACACGGAATTCTGTGAGACCAGTGGCCGGTTGCATAGCCGTGACGTTAAGACTGTGTCTTAAGAATGATTCTGACCAACTAGCAATTAGTTAGGGCTAATCGATCTTATTATTTGGATTTAAATTAGACCAATCTACCTTTCTATGTAACATACTTAAAACAATTATGACCAGTCTTAGAAAAAAAAATTCACGACTAACTTTTAAGACTAGTCTTAAAGTTTCATGCAACCGGCCAGGTTGCGGTTTTCATATATGTGTGAATTGTTATGCTACTAAAGAGCATCACACCTTCTAGCTGTTTTGTTCAAACCACAAATTGTTTCCAGTGGTTTTTATGACTGTCCTTTGTTCATGTCTTTTGTTTATGTGCATGCAATTGGTATAGCAACAATGCATTTAAAGTATATAAAGCCACTCTTGACAACACTTTACCTTTTATTATCAGTAATACACTAATGAGAAAAAGGTTTCTTTTTAAATATTGTAAAGAAGCTATATATTGGTTGATGAATGGTGAAGTTGTAAATTCGTTTTTAAAAAGAAAAAAAGTTTACATTAGAAAAGTAAAACATCTGCCCTGTATGATACAAGATCACATTAAACCAAAAACAATTTCCCATCTTAGAGCAATTCAAATCCTTTTTAGCAGATCAGAAATACCTTCCACCAGAACAAACCAATCACATCACATCTGACATTTTCTTTGAAGTCCCCTAGTCACTTTCAATTTCTCATAGAGATGGAGCGAAATATCATCATCACACTTGTGTGTAAGTCCATTTTTTGTTGTTGTTGAATTAAGAGTAACTGTATACTGAGAAAGATGTATATTTAAATTTCATTTTCAATTTAAGTTTTTAAACCTGTTTATGTTTCTGCAGGTGTTTGGTTCTGTGTACATCAGAGAATCTTTGGGACAGAAATGAAGATGAAAGTTAAACCAGGAGACAATGTCACTCTCTTCTGTGATTGTGTCATACCACTTAGTTACTTCATTGTTTGGTTTAGAAACTGCACACATGAACATCAGCCATCGCTTTTGATAAATGCCGAACACTTTTTCAAGGGGACCTTTCCACGTTTTAACTTTGTGCACAACAGCTCCAGTAACACCTTTGATCTACATATTAAAAACATCAGCGTATATGATGAAGGAATCTATTACTGTGCAAAAGCAGAAAAGAAAATAAGTGGCACCTTAAGCTCAAGACTTGAGTACCAGTATGGAAACAGGAGCACTCATCTGGCTGTCTTGGGTAAGAAAACTTTTCTGCTTTTCTTCATGCTGATAATACTGGAGGATGTTTACTTAAGCCATAACTCTACATAAGAAACAAACAAATCGAAAATTTGCATTGAAGTCCAAATTTGTTAATTGTCAAAACATTTAATGAGGAAGATTAAAATGACATTTGCATCTATATAAATACAGTGTCTGGCTGTAGGGAGATGTCCAGCAGCACCGTCTCTCCTCCTCCTCCTGTATCAGACTGTTTCCTTTACTTGGGGCTGCTGGTCAGTGTATGTGTTGTGTGTTTTCTCCTCTGCTTCATCTGTGTGTACTGCCTTTGTCAGAGAAAAACTACAGGTACTTATATATTTTTTTGCCTTCATTTTTTTCTACTGTACATAATAACACTTTCAGGAGTCTACTTCACACTTGTTACTAACTGTAAGTAAATATGCAACTTCATTGCAACTTCTGGTCATTACAGTAGTACATCTACTAACACTTTAGTCTATTAATACTCTAATAAGAGTAAAGTGGACACATACATGTAAATTAATGAGGGTAACTTAGATGTAATATAATGTCTAAGGTGGTCTTTCGAAACTAAGTATAACCACCGGATTATAGAGACTGCACACAGAATTTATCTTGCACCTTTCAAATGCTACTACATGTATGAAGCCATAAAAGAATAATGGTGAACTATAAATAAATGTTAGCTGTAAATAAACTGTTCATAATATTTTAAACAAAATTTTTGCCGAAAGTTTCTTTATCAGAATTTAATTGATTTCTCACTGCCTCATGTTTTTGTGGTTGTTTTAGGTTTTGAGAGTGCAAAGATGCTCACAGTAAATGTTATGAAGGTATTCTTATTATTGTCCTTAAAACTTAAAAAATATATATTTTAAAGATGACAGAAAAGGTTAAACAAATGTATCTAATTTACTTCAGATGGATCCGACAGAGAAACATCAATGTCAGATGAGTAAGACTGGAAAGTTTTGTCATCATACTGAAGTCACTTATAGACTCCTGCCATCTGTACATCGCTATGAAAAAATGTAAATCTCTCTACTTAGTTTACGGTGGCAAAAAAAGTATGTGAACCCTTTGGAATTTCATGGTTTTCTAAATAAATTTGTCATAAAATGTGATCTGTCTCTCCCGGTGAGCATTCGTGTTCTTTCTGTTTCTCGATGAATTGGATCGGTGCGATGCAAAGCAAGTGTCACATTGTATCCTTCCATGTGTCCGAACGGTTCCGTGTTTATATTTTAAATGGTCAGTCACGTCGGTTCTAGTTTAATTACTTCAGGTCCCAAGTCTAATTAATATTTTGTGTAAAACCCGAGTCGATCGGAGAACGGCCGCGAGCGCAGTTTTAGCGTGCCTCCGGTTTCTATGGCGATAACAACTGGCTCTTGTTACGACCACGCGCTGCATTTTCTTTCTCCCATTTTTTTTATCCTATTATTAATAAACCATATCTTTTCTAAAAAGTTTGCATGGATATGGTAGCAAAAATGCAATGCTAATGAATTGCACTGAACGAGCAAAGCTCAAGCTGACTCAAGATATAAAAAACGCAAAGCTGTAAGTAAAGTCACCTTTCCGGGACTGCAAGTAAACTTTTAAATCTGAAATAATGAGTGGATTAGAAGCCCATAGAAGCGTACATAGGAAAGTTGTGAAATTTGGAACACTGATAGAGGGCAGTCCTAAAGTTTACCATAGCAAATCAGTCTTAAACCTGCTAGTGCCACCAACAGTCCAAATTTTCACTTAGGTTTTTGCTTATAACTTCGTAGAAATATTTTTTTCCTCTGATCCCTTGGCTCAAGACGATTCGATTATGAAGTCATGTTCCGTCATGAAAAAATCCACATTTTGATTTTTTTGAAAAATATACTTTTTTCTAACTCTTCCTAGAGCTTTTGTCCGATTTGCGTAAAAATTTGTGTGTGTAACATCTAGAGACAATCTGGGCAAAAAGTTTTGGAATTTGTGTTGATTCGGCAATACTTTTTTTGTTTACTGCATCAACTAATTTTACGTAGAGCAAGAAAAAATGGACTTGAGGCAGCATCTTGGAGTCCTGAATCATTGCAGAGTCCAACGATACCAAACATGCCATGTTTTGCCTTACGCTTAGTCCTTTGAAGCAAAATAGCACTTTAAACACCCATGCAAATATCTCCACAAGCGTTATTTTGATCGAATTAAAAACACTGTAGGAAAAGCAATACAATAACTTGACAAAAGACTAGTTGCAAAAAATAAGTTACATTTATTTTTTTGTGCATTTTTAGACATAAATGATTATAACTCAAAATGAGATTTTTTTCACCAAATTTGATACGCTAATGTATGGGCAGAGTCTGAGGCCACACAAAAAAATGGTATGCCTGCACCCACTAGTTGTCTTTATATTTCAACAAAACCTTTGACATCAAGCAAGCCCTATGGCCATACAACTGTTTTTTCGCTAAACTAACAGGTATAGTCATGAAACTACCTAGATATAACACAGTCATGACCTGAGGTTGCATGTACGATTTTGCCATAGTGCCACCTAGTGGTCTTGAAATAGGAAAATTATATTTTTTTGCTTAAAACTACTGCAAACTTTCATGAAGTCATCATGGGTTATTCCTTTCATGGCTTGGAGTATAATCATTAGTGGATGCCAATTCAATCCTGAGCAACCAATGAGAATATCCTAGCAACCGTTTTGCAAGATTGGGGTGGGCTCTTTTGACTCATTAACATTGATGTATTAACCCAAGATTTGCCACAGCACACACAAATTAAGTTTTTCTTCGGAAATCTAATGTTCCATGATTCTCAATAAGAGAGAAACAATTGCAGTGTACAAAAACACTGAGATTTTTTTTGTCTGAAATCAAATGAAACAAGGTTCTCTAAACTGCTTATCTAAAGTAAATTTTACTTCTTTCTGTGCCCTTTTTGGCTTGAACCAAGTAGGCAATTGTTGCTTGCAACTATATTTAATACCCTTGTGTTTGCTGACATGTGTCAGTTTGTTTTGTAAGTTTGTAAAGTTCTTACTTTGTAACATACCTGTTTTGTGTTCCTGTTATGCCTTAATAAAGTCCTTTGAGTTCATCCATTTGTAACACTCATCCATTGTTGAAGTGAAGCATAAACTGCACTGAGCAAACTACATCCTCTTGCATTTGCATGCATTTTAACCAACACCAAAACCACATAAGCAAAACATTTGTGTCTGATGAGATGACCAGTAATAAGAAAGGAAGCGTGAGTTCAAACCAGGTAATGTCATCAATTAAATAAAATGTGCATTATAGATGTTTACCTTACAGGTAAATGTTTAATTGATTTTCTTCACTAGTTAAGGTTACTAAAAAGTAAGTATGACCGGGTGCATAATATTATCAAGTTAAAAAGCAAATGACCTGACACTTACCTGACATTATTCATGTCTAAAACAATTTAAGCCTTTTAGAGCATAAAAATGTTCTTGTAACATCAAACAAGTTTTTAGTTCTGAGAGACAATTTAGCCATTTTGAAACAGGAAACCACAGCCTTGTGTATGTTCTTGTGCACTAATAGGTGTTAGCTGGTGAATGCTTAATGTACACAAATGCAATGGAAGATTTTGTGGTTATAAACAATGAACAGGTTTACACCCAGACTCAAAGCAACACATTTCTCAGTACACATTTTAGGACAGAAGTGTACTGAAAATAACAAAGTCATGCACGCTTTCAGGTGTATATGTGTGGTGAGCTATGGTTTTAGCCATTCATTGAAGCTGGCGTTCTCTTAGTGTTTTTTCAAAATGTCTGAGGGTTGCAAGAGAAAAGTGTCTACGAATTGTTTGACAAGAAGAGAAAGGCCTCTGAAGAAAGAAACAAGACCAGAGTGTTTTCGGGAGAATATTTCACATGCTGGTGTGCGCTAAAAGCACAGGTTGCTTCCCACTGATGCCTCAGTCAGGAAGTTTCTACTCGACAGGTAAAGTTTGGCCTGAGAAATCCATTAAATATCACTTCTAGTAAAAGTTGATGTAGCAATGCTAGCCCTGGCACGAGTCACGAACCACGCAGACACAGCAAACATCTCAATGTATGAGCCATGCTGACAGCAACTTGTAAACAGAGCATGCATGAGAAGAACTAGGCTTGTGCATGCTCTCTCGTGCACACTTTTAAAAGGCGTTCCCTCTCGGGAGCAGGTATAGTGTTGTGCAATTGCATTTTTTTTTTTAAGTGGAGAGGGCAGTTCTTTTCTTTTATATTTACAGGTCCAGATGAGATAGCTGTGATGCCACCAAAGGTGGAAGATCTCTGTGAGGACAGGGAATCAAGAGTCTTCCACCAATCACGAGTCATCTATGTACTCTAACATGTACTCTTGTATATTTTTTGCTTATGTCTCATATCAGTGGTAGCCATTTGTATAATAGTTTTTTCAGCTTTTATGGCAAATTCATTCAAAGTCATTGAGAATGATTTTTTATTACATGCTATCTTTCTTACCATGTCTAGCTTTTATCTGAGTACTGCTGGTCTGCTATACTGCTGTCATGGGCACCATCTTGTGGCAAAAATTTGCAACTGCAGCTTTGCTGTGTTAAGTCATTCTAAAAAAGATACAAAAAACTCTCATTTACTCCCCTCCTGCAATCCCAGATGTTATTGACTTACTGTAATTCCTTTAGTTGAACACAAACTAAACTACATCAAAATGCTTGTACTCAAAGCTAGTGAAGCTCCAGGAAGTGCATGCATCTTTAAAATATTCAAAACTCCAAGGGGTTGATAAATATCTTTTAACATAAAACACTGTGTTTGTGAGAGAAACAATTAATAGTTTGAGCTTATTTAGCAATACGAAAATGTAAACAAGCGGATCGGAGCAGTACATTAAAAATTTTGTCATGACCAAACACGCATATGACAACTAAAGATGTGCTCGATTTAAAGCAGCGCTATGCATATTAGATCTATCTTCCTTCTCAATCACTGGAGTCAAGTCCAGGACAAACATTTCCTCTGCAAGAGAATTTTGCTCACATTCTTTTAAAGACCTAGTTCCTGTAATTGTGGCCTTTCTCTGCCTTCAATGTAAAGTTCTGTGTTCCTGTTTATATACATTAAATATTTCTATCATCATCTCCCGTGTGTGCGCCTACATGACACCTTGACACCGTGACACCTACTTCCACATGGTTCCGTCAAAGGGTGCATGCTGAGCGTGCCAAACCACTCTAACAATTCACATCAAAAGAACTGTATTAACGTTTTCGCTTTGGGAGAGATGACATTAAGTACATTCCAGATCTTGTCAGGCCAACACTCCAACATCAAACCCAAAGGAGTCAGAGTTTATTTATAAAGGAACAATGCTTAATCTCTCTGCGCTTTTACACATGTGGGACTTTCTACCAAGTAATTGGTGACAATATGGGAGTGAGAAAAGCAACCATGAGTAATGTGGTAAAGGCTATGTCAGTAGAACTGGGCAGTTTGATCAATCAATTTGTTTCCTTTCCCAAGGATGACCAGACAGCTCAGACTTAGCACAAGTTTTTTTTTCAAATGGGGAAGTGGAACATGCCTAATACTATTTGTGCTATTGATTGTATACTTATGTGCATATCCAAGCACCTTGTAAAAATGGAGTGGGAGTATTTTAATTGAAAGGGGAGGCATAGCATCAACATCCAACTTGTGGGCAATGCCGACCTCATAATAACCAACTGTGTAGTGAAATGGCCAGGGTTTGTTCATGATGCACATATTCTAGGAGAGAAAACCATTCGATCGAATAACACAATTATTGAAATGCAATGCATACACAGTCATCCATATTTAATGTGTGAATAGCATTCTGCAATGGAAAAGAGGTTTTGATTTGTGTCATTATAGCAGAAAATTTAGTTTCAATGATCTTATGATAGTATCCAAACAATTCCAAAATCCAAAAAAATTTGCTTTTAGATTCCTGTTTATGAGTTCTGTTTCCAGAGCTTAGGAAAAAAAACATAAAGGTTATATTATATATATATATATATATATATATATATATATATATATATATATATATATATATATATATATATATATATATATATATAATTTAAATGTGACCAGTAGAAGACTCATATGTTAAACATGTGATGTCCATCCCTGAGCCCTAACTGCTAGGCCGTCATTGGTTTGTTGATACACCAATGCACAGTTTGTCTAGTAAATGTGATATATTCTTTCTTCACTATCAGAGAGTGTGCAGGAAAGCTGCAGACACAGCATGCATACAAACCAACCTCACCGCAAACTGTCAGCATAAGCAAGCATTAACACCTACACACACACAACTTCATGTCTATTTCTGTCTCATATGAGATCAACTTAAGTGGAAACATTTGTGGTTCCCCAAGAAAAGCCGACATGTGAAATTAAGCAAAATAGAAAATATTAAAAAAGAAAAAAGAATCAATAATGAATCAAAAGAACTGTATAATTATTTCTGTTCATTGTGATTTACACTGATACATCTAACATTTACCAATCCAAAAGAGTATAATAATTAATGGTGACAAACTAATGCTGTCATAAAAGCTGGTTCTGATATTTTAAGTTTTAAATATTATGGCAGCTTCTGGTTTTTCACTATAGCAGGCCCACAATAATTATATTTGTCAAATTCACACATGAAATATGTTATTTCGGTAAAAAATTTCAAAAGCTTTGACACTTAAAATCCTCATCAGAAGTTTTGTACCGTGTCTGTTTTTATCGGAGCATAAATACTGAAGTCTGAACTCTGCTGTTGTTTCTTTTTGGGTCGTTTCTGTCTTATGTTTGTAACAAACAAAGAAGCATAAAACACATCATCATCATTACCCTGAAATACCAATTTTTTGATTTGTGAATCAATTATAAGAAATAATTAATTATATGTATAAATATTATAACTTTTTCCAAAACAGCAGAAAAAGAAATCTGTTATCTTCACTGTGTCAATTAAACATGAGAGAGTGTGTGTTGTTCATACCTCAAAGCTATTACTACTTTTTATCTTTTCTTTGTGATCAGTCCCAGCATCTGAAATGAATAGTTAAGTGTGAACTCCACTTCCATGAACACATTTTAAATGATTTATACAAAATAAAAAGGTTGAATGACTTGCAAAATTTTTAAAAGAAAACAGTATATACCTGTAGTTTTTCTCTGATAGAGGCAGTAGACACAGATGAAGCAGAGGAGAAAACACAAAACACAAACACTGACCAGCAGCATCCAGCAGAGGAAACAGTCTGATACAGGAGGAGGAGGAGAGACGGTGCTGCTGGATGGTCCAGAACATGAAGTTACTGGATCAATAAACAAATACAAACAGTGATAAATATAAATAAACAACTACATTTCCATTGTTTTTATTATTGTCTTACATGAAAAAAGATAGTTTGCAAGAATTACATGTCTAATAAAGATTAATAAAGATAAAATTGCAATGAATATACTAAAAACTGTCGAAAATGTTTTCTTACCATCGAGAGAGAGACGTGTTGTTCGGTTTCCACGATTTTGCACTCCTGATACTCTCTTGAATTCAGCACAGTAATAGAGTCCCTGATCAGAGACTGTAATGTTACTTATATGAAGGTCTAAAGATTTATTGTTGGAGGTTTGAAGTAAGCTTAAATGTGGGAAAGTTGTTTTGTACATTAAGTTGTGATCTATTATGAAAGAGGGATGATCTTTCTGAGAGCAGTTTCTTATCCATACGATGTAACCATCAGTTAAATGACGGTCACAATAGAGAGTGATCTTGTCTCCTGGTCTGACCTTTATCTCGATTTCTTCTCCATAGATTAATGTCTGACTGAACAGTAACAGTACATCTACAAGAGCAAAAATTAAGAAATAAATATATATTTTTTAAAAAATAAATATTGCAATAATAAATAAATTATTTTTTAAAAATATAAGAACAAATAATTAAAACTAATTATATTTTTTAGACAATAGCTGTTTAAAATATTACAATAAATAATAACACATGAAGAAGTATAATTTTTCTTACATGAAAGCGCAGTAACTCTTGATCTCTTCATCTCAGCGAGTGAGTGTGAATAACTGTGTATAACTCTGGTGATGCAGATATCAGCTCTCATACGACTGGTTTACGCCAATGGAAAAAATTAGCTGGACATTTGAGTGAAAGGTGCATCAACCAATCACCAGTGTCCTTATCAACAGTTTTGCTCTGATCTTGTGCTTCTTATTGCTTCACAAAATTTTTATATGTTGCAAAGCCTTAAACCAGAAGACACATTTGGGGTTGGTACATGATTTAAAAACAAAAATGTTTGGGAACCTTTCTCCTCACTATATGCTGTACCACGGGGCTTTTGAATGCTTTATTCTGAAATGTTCTACATGTAGGCATTCTTTTTCGATAAACGCACACCTGACCTGTCAAATGTCTTAAAATAACCACCAGAGCAACATCTTAGCAATGTTTGTGGTATAAGCTGATTAATTGACTGCCGTGTAATGGCATTTCCACCTTGGGGTGCATTATTTTTAAGGACCATAATTCATGAGCTTCTTTATTTTGTTATAATGTCTTAAATGGAAAAGCTTCGAAGCAACAAAATCTAAACATGTCAAAACAGGAAACCCACAAGCACTTTAGACCAGTTACAAACTCCACACCTTTAGCCTTTTTTCACATCATGAACTCACACCTATTGGACATCAAGAATAGATGTTTCCATTACTTTGTGGTTTTTGGGTGATGGGTTGAGTATATGCCTTTACCTGGGGCAACGTTAAAAAAAGCTTTTTTTTGAGATACACATTTTGAAACTACATAACTCTGTATTATTATTTATATGTTTATTATTATTTGCTTGGCCTCTGTATTATTATTATTATTAGTTGGCCCTGAGGATTGTGATTGTGACGTGTTGATTTTATGACATGGCAGTATTTTAGTCTTTTGTGATGTTTAGTGTATTTTGCCATGACATATGAGCTGAGCTTCACTTAAATGAGTCTAAAAAAACATATAGAGGTAGTGTAGTGTATGAGATGTTAAATATGGTTACGTGTGTGGGGGGCATGAATAGTGTAAATTGCTATGTTTTATGCTATAAACATGGTTTATGGGGACACAGGAAGTGAACAGCTTAAAAAACATACTAAATGGTACTTTTCATAGATATTGCGTCAATGGAATTGTCCCCGTAAACCACATATGCCAACGTGTGTGCAGGGGCACCACTAGCAATTTTGGGCCCTGTGAAAGAAAATGAGTTTGGGCCCCCTACCACACTCATTTTGCCCAAAACATACTGTACAAGTGTGTGCGTGCGTGCGTGCGTGCGTGCGTGCGTGCGTGCGTGCGTGCGTGCGTGCGTGCGTGCGTGTGTGTGTGTGTGTGTGTGTGTGTTTTGAACTGCCCCCAAGTGGCAGAAGCTGAAACTACTGCTGAATGGCTTTCATTGAATGAGATTACTTAATAAACCTGACTAGAACTCTCTTTCACTTACCGTGACACTCACATGACTTGTTGCTCTAGAGACCCTTCACTTCCTAACCCGTCAAATGTGCTTTTAGAAATGCATGATCTTTATGTTAGTTTGTGGTTAATAGGATAGTTTGTCCAGAGAACAGCTCTAAGAAAGTGTAGCTATCAGATACATAGCTATCAGATATCAGCTAACCCTCATTTTGTCTGCAATATATTTAGGAAGATACACTGCTGAATGAGATGCAGATTACAAACATCTGCTTGTATTTAACATTGAGCGCTGTCCAATGTGCTGAATTTCTACAGATCCTCTACACAAGAGTTTCCAACAGGGGTCGCCAAAACTTTCATAAATAATATAAGATCATTTGGGGCTAATTCAGGCACTTTACTGGCAGACAAGTACTCTTCTGTGTACACAAGCTGAACATAATGTAAATTGCTAGTTAAAAAGCACAACACAACTGATTAAAGTTTATTTAAGCGGTTTTTATTTTCTGTCATCAATGCATCTTCATCTGGGGGAATACATGACATGGGCTTTAGTTACAGTGCCACTAAATACAATGCATTTAACTTCAAGTTCACTTACAATCAGTAAAAAAACAGGTCACTGTGTCAATGTTGCTAGTAATAAAAAAAACTTTTTAAAAAAAGAACACTAAAACTACATGGATATCATGAACAGTTGTTTTGGCACCCGATCATTTTTTATTTTCACTCATTTCTAGATTCAAAACTAATATGATAATTGTCATGTGATGAACAAAACATGAAGAAAGCTGGATCTGTGAGCTATTGATGTTACAGCTGAGCCTTTAAAGCTTGTATTGAGAATGTCAGGTATTTCTTGCCCAAGCTCCCTGCAGAGTTTTTCGCCCATCATATTTTAAATGCTGTCTTTTGCACACTGCACGTTTCTTTACTGGCCCCATTGCTCTTCTTTTCTGTCTTCTCTATATACACTATCCTTACCTATAAAGCTCTCCCAAAGAAATTAAACAAACTGTGTTTATGTTAATGTAGTCTCCGTGAACCATATGGCACACATTTTGGGGCTGTCACACTCCCACTAAAAACTGGGACTAAAAAGTAGCCCTGGACTTTGTCACCCACCACACCCGCTTGCAACATACTGGCCCATTGATGCACCGGTTACTTTTAACGCCACAATTTAGAAACATAAATGCTACTTAAAGGAAGTCAAATTTATTATAAAATTATGCATATAAACTAGGTACCAATGACATCTTTCTAACCATAATAACATACAAGAAAACACCTGAGGCTTTGACTCTGAGGGATTATCTCTTACTTAAGTGCATTCAAAGTCAGATCGAAAATTAAATGCGGTATAGCCTAATTAAAAACTAAACCCTACAACATCACAAAGGCAAAAGCAAATGGTACAAATGTGGCTCAACACCAATAAATTAGCCACATCGTAAAATACGAATGAATTGCCATGAGATAGTTAAACTGTCTTTCAAGCCCAAAACGAGGGAATATTTTTTCTGCTACCTTCACTATGCGCTGCAAGGCTTTGAGGTTGTGGGTGGTGCAATTTTAAAACCACACAGTGATGCAGGTGGTCAGGATGCTTTCAATGGTGCCCCTGTAGAATGAGCAGATGATGTGTGCTGGGGTTCTGTCTCTTTTCAGTTTCTGGAGGAACTAGAGGCACTGTTGGGCTTATAGCCCAATTTCTGTATTAACTGTTGTGGAATGATGGTGTTAAATGACGAGCTAAAATCTATTAATAGCATTACATAGGAGTCTTTTTGTTTCCAGGTGAGAGATTGCAGAGCGTACAGCAGTGGAGACTGCATCATCAGCGGAAAGGTTTGCCCTATATGCAGACTGGAGGGGGGGTCCAGGGAGGGGGGGTTGTCTTGATGTGCTTCATGACTATCCTTTCAAAGCACTTTTGAGAGTCAGTGCAACAGGACGGAAATGTGGTTGCTTTGAACCATGTGCGGACAACAGCCTGGTTCAGGGAGCTGTGTAGACATCTTTGAGCTCTTTTGCAGTCTTTCAGCACACACTCAGTAATGTTTTCTGGACCGGTTTCTTTATAAGCATTAATCCTAGAGAGGTATCTCTTCACGCTGGCTAAGGAAAGCCCCAGAACAGGTCATCGCGAGGGGGTGGAGTCTTCTGGGCGTTGCATGTTTCAAAGCTTGCCAAAAGTTGTTAATTTCATTTAGCAGAGAGATGTTACTTTCACAGGTCTGTGGTGGGGCTTTTGTAGTCTGTGATGGTGTGGATTCCCTGCCACAGGCTCCTTGTGTCTCTGCTGTTTCTGAAGTTGTGGGTTATGCTCCTAGTATACTGTTTCTTGGCCTTTCTGATGCCCTGTGACAGGTTGGCTCTAGCTGTTCTTAAGCATTTCTCATCGCCAGCTCTGTAAGCAGTGTTACGTGCTCTCAGCTCATTACAACTTAGTCTACTGTAAGATAATGCATTTCAGCTATGTAAACTCAGCTTTCGCCAGTAAAATACTGCTTACTGCACATATTGTACTCTGCTATCTCAGACCTTTGAACCACATTTAGGTACAAATACATAAACTTCCAAACAAGGAATATACAGTACATATTTACATATTTTGTGAATTACCTCAAATATCATTTTAAAAATGTGTTTAAATTAAAAAAAAAGAGAAAAGTCTTATTATGTAGACTACTGTATTTCCATAAATTCATACAGTCTGTATTTGAGTCTCTATGTTATCCAAAGCTATTTTCAGGTTATAAATTCAATTTGAATTAATTTGTGAAAAGATGAAGACAAAGCTGTTTAAATAAACTTTGAAGACCAGGATGATGTGATTATATGTTTACTTCAAAACCTTGTGTATTAGGATGAGCACACACACAATGGCCGTTGTGACCGCAGTTCAGTGTCTTTCACACCCTAAATGCCAAATAACATCAAATTGTATAGCACATTATTGTTCATTTAATAGTAAAGATTGACAGTTTAAACAAAACTGGGTTGAAGTGAAGAATAAATCGCAGTGAGGAAGCTGCCCCTTTTTGCATTTGGATGCTAACCACCAACACACAAAACCACATATTAGCTACTGAAAAAATGATGACCAGTAATAAGAAATGAAGCTTGAGTTCAGATCAAATAATGTCATGCAGCAGTGAATGTAAAGCATTTATCTTGATTAAGCTTTATCTCAATAATACAATATTGCATGACATCAAGTGTGTCATATTAGTGAGACACCTACAATGTGCAGTGCAGGGGTTAAACTAACAAGTGTTTAAGAGATGGTCTTCACAAGTTAAAGTTACTAAAAAGTATGACCGGGTACATAGTATAAGTTAAATAAGTATTTTAAAAGTTTTCACAATTGACCTGACACTGACCTAACATTATTTATGTCTAAAAAAGACAATGTAAACCTTTTAGGGCATAAAAATCTTCCGGTTACATCAGACAAGTTTGTAGTTCTTAGAGACAATTTGGACATCTTAAAACAGGAAACCACAACCTTGTGCACTAATAGGTGTTAGCTGGTGCCTGCTTATTGCACACAAATGCAAGAACTGCAAGAATTTGTGGTTAAGCAGGTTTACACACCGACTCAAAGTTACACAGTTCTATTTTTGTATACTTTAGGACAAAACTTATGCAATGTGTGCTATAATAAAAAAAGACAAAGAGCAATTATTAAGAAATATTTATTATTATTAACAAGCCTTTTCCGGCATTTTTTTAAGTAAGAAATGTTTTGGCCGTTTAAACTTCTGCAACTTTAGACAGCTTCTGACAAATGTGTATGCAGACAATTACAAGGTTGTTAAAGAAAAGCAACACTTAATGCATCTTGTTCTTTTCTTTAACTACCTACAATTATTTATTGATTGGCATAGATGAGTAAAATCATAATCTGTAACATCTAAAATCAAGAAGGCTTGGTGACACCTTTTGTCAACCCCTGTTGGAACAGCCCCCAATGTTAAACACAAGCACACATCTGTAGTCTGTGTGTAATAGTATATTACATACGTATTCATATATTGAAAGAATATAAGGTTATACTTGAATGATACATTAGCACATAAAATATATACATTTAAAATATATTGAACATGTACATTCAACTGATCAGAGAGATTCACATCTTTTCATAGCGATGTACAGATGGCAGGAGTCTATAAGTGACTTCAGAATGATGGCAGAACTTTCCAGTTTTACTCATCTTACATTGATGTTCTTCTGACGAATCCATCTGAAATGAATAAGATACTTATAAGATATTTGTTTAACCTTTCCTGCATCTTTGAAATAAAGTTTTAAGTTTAATGGTAAAGACAGAAATACCTTCATAACATTTACTGTGAACATCTTTGCACTATCATAACCTTAAAAAAAACACACACACAAAAACACTGCAGTGAAAAAAATGACAAATAATGACATTCTGATAAAGAAATTTTCAGCAAAAGTTTTGGATAAAATCATGTTAAGATGTAAATATATGACACAATCCTGAACGGTTTATTTAAAGTTAAAGACTTTTATTTATAGTTCACCATTATTTTTTATGGGTTCATACAGTAAATGTAGCATTTGAAAGATGCATGATTAATTCTGTGTGCAGAATAATTATATAAGTACCTGTTGTTTTCCTCTGACAGCGGCAGTAGACACAGATGAAGCAGAGGAGAAAACATACAACACAAACACTGACCAGCAGCATCCAGTGATGGAAACAGTCGGATACAGGAGGAGGAGGAGGAGAGACGGTGCTGCTGGAGTCTCCAGAACATGAAGTTACTGAATAAATACAAACATAAACAACTCTATTTTCATTGTTTTTATTATTTCCTTATGAAGATAGTTTACAAGAATTACATGTGTAATAAAGATTAATGAAGATAAAATTACTGTCAAAAATGTTTTCTTACCATCGAGAGAGAGACGTGTTGTTCGGTTTCCACGATAGTGCACATCCGATACTATACTTTGATCATTTAGCCCTCTCTTGACTTCAGCACAGTAATAGAGTCCCAGATCAGAGACTGTAATGTTACTTATATGAAGGTCTAAAGAATTATTGTTGGAATTTTGAAGTAAGCTTAAATGTGGAACAATTTTACTGAACATTAACTTGTGATTTATTATGAGAGAGGTATGATTTGGATCAAAGCAGTTTTTTATCCATACAATGTGGGTACCATCAATTAAAGCACGATCACAGGGAAGAGTGATGTTGTCTCCTGGTCTGACCTTCATCTCGATTTCTTCTCCATAGATTATTGTCTGACTACACAGTAACAGTACATCTACAAGAGCAAAAATTAAATACATATATATCTTTTAAAAAGAAATATTGCAAGGATTTTTTTAAATATATGAGAAAATAATTACAACTACTTACATTTTTAGACATGGTTGCTTAAAATATTACAATAAACAATAATAACACATGAAGAAGTATAATTTTTCTTACATGAAAGTGCAGTAATTCTTGATCTCTCCATCTCAGCGAGTGAGTGTGAATAACTGTGTATAACCCTGGTGATGCAGATATCAGCTCTCATCTGATTGGTTCAACCCAATGAAAAAGTGAGCTGGACATTTGAGTGAAAGGTGCATCGACCAATCACTCATCACTCATATCAACAAATTTGCTCTGGTCTTGTGCTTCTTATTGCTTCACAAAATTAATATGCTGCTAATAAGCCTTAAACCAGAAGACAGTTTGTCAGATGCAGATGAGCATGCTTACGGAGTCAGATGTGCCATGAGTTTCTTACTGTTTGAAATTAAATAGGACCATAATTCATGAGCTTCTTTGTTATAGTGTTTTGAATTGCAAAGCTGTGAGCAACAAAACAGGAAAACCACAAGCCTGTCAGACCACTTACAAACTCCACCACATCTTTACTCTTTCTTCACATTGTGAAACTCACACCTATCGGACACCAAGAATTCGGTGCATTCGTGTGTGTGCGTGTGTGCGTGCGTGTTCTGAACTGCCCCCCAGTGGTAGAAGCTGAAACTACTGCTGAAAGGCCTTTATTAAATAAAACTGCTACATTAAATAAACCTGACACTTTCACTTACGGTGATACTCACATGACTTGTTGCTCTAGAGATCCTTCACTTCCTAACTGTCAAATGTACTTCTGAAGTGCACGATCTTAATAAATGAATGTTGGTTAATATGCTGCTTTGTCCAAGAATGATATTTACAAACTGCTCTAAGAAAGTAGAATGAGATATCAGCTAACCCCCATTTTGTCTGCAAAGTGTTAATGTATCTTTAAATATGTCCTGAATATTCAGGAATTACATCCGTATATACTGCTGAAATGAGATGCAGATTACAGACGTCTGCTTGTATTTAACATTGAGCGCTGTCCAATGTGCTGAATTTCTACAGATCCTCTACTCCAGAGTTTCCAACAGGGGTCGCCAAAACTCTCCTAAATAATATAAGATTCTGGCTTTTTGTGTACACAGGTTGAACATTTAAATTGCTAGTTAATTGCTAGTTTTAAAACACAACACAACTGATCAAAGTTTATTCAAGCAGTTTGTATTTTCTGTCATGAATGAATCTTTGTTTATTAGATGGCCTGCATGGTCACAGTGCCAGTAAATATAATGCACTTAACTTCAAGTTCACTTAAAATCAATCAGTAAAAATGGGTCACAAGGTCATTGTTGCCAATAAAGTGGTTCAAAATAATCCATTTTAAAACAGAACACATAAACTGCATGGATGTTATGAACAGATGTTTTTCATTTTCACTAATTTCTAGATGCATGTGAGCTAGTGATGTTACGGCTGCCGGCTAGTGATCTTTTCTGCACTGCACTTTTTTATGCTACTTCCTATTGCTGCTAAAATATGTGTAGGTATGTTTACAAGCATTCTCTTTTGTGATAAGAACCATATTTTACTGGTCAATGCTACTTTATTCATTTTTAATGCTATCACACTCCTGACAATTTTTTCCTTGCACCATTTGCATTGACCAGCAGGTGGCCCTAGTGTGCATTTAAATCATAGACCGTAACCAGATCAAAAAAGTCACTTTGGATCAAATTTTGATTGATGTTTATTTGTAAATGAATACTGATTTTTTGTAACCCCATTGTACTCAGAAAAGGATGTTAATTTGCATGCAATATATGCAGGGCCGGATTAACCATACGGGCAACTGGGCAATTGCTCAGGGGCCCAAGACCTCCAAAGGGCCCAGGGCAGCAAGTGCATGAGCAAAATACTGTATCTGGTAATCTCCCGCTGGCCGCTTTATATTAAACAAACTGTCAACGCGGGATTTTGCGCTGCAAAGAGAGACGCTGCGCTGCCTATTACTTTGAACGTGAGTTGAGAGCGGTTGAGTCTCATGCGACCTGACCAATGAAGAGAGGGCCTCAGGTTAAGACCCTCTCCTCATTGGTCACTCCGCATGAGGTGGGTGAGTCAAAGGTTCGCCGAGCATTACGTGACGCAAGGCGTTAGTAAAATTAAAAAAGGAAAAGGACATCAGAAACGCAGAAAATGTAAAGTATAAACAGTGGTGTAGTCTACGTGATACGCGGGTATTTGCGCGATCCTATCGGCGTATGAAATCAAATTACTATAGCGGAAATGCGCGAAAGTGACTGGGGAGCAGAGAACCTATAGGCGAGTGACAGCTAAGTAGCACGAGAGCGATTCCAGTTATCACATGGAGAAATCTGCTTTGAATCGCTCTTGCAGTACTTTGACATCACCAATAGGTCTGCTTAGCGCCAAATGAAGTCAAAATTATTATTTTTTTTTACCTTGAATGCCATTGCTCTAATTTATTTTTTATATTTTGATATATTTCATATTTTGCTTAAATGTTTAATATATCTGCTGTTCATATGTTCATTTATTAGTGTGTTATATGATTAGAATGTTGTCCTGTTTTTAAAATAAAGCACAGCAATGCTATTTGAGAGTGTTTCTCCCTTTTCATGAAAAGTATCGAAAAAGTATCGGAATCGAAATCCTTGACATAGTATCGGTATCGAACCAATAATTTTGGTATCGTGACAACACTAGTAGACGGGCACAAAGCAGGCCTACACAGATCATGAGAGGGCGCACTTCCGTGTATGTTGCCTATGCCGCAGGCAAACACTAAAATGTTTCATCTGTCTGAATGCAAAAGACACAAAATCAACACATGTTATGGTGCTTTCTTATTTCCCTTTTAATACTTACTGAAATCTAAAGCATGGGGTCTGGTTGACTCAGCTTTATTTCTCTGTGACGTTCACAAAATACACATCAACTCTAAACTACACACTGAATAAGTGATTTATCAAGCATTTGACTGATTTGACAAAAGCAATCATATAGTGCCCCCCCCAGGCCACTGCTAAAACTGTCCACATTGACTTCTTTGATCTGTTTTAGATTCCCTATGTCGTTCTCAGTGCCCTTTAAACTGAACATATTCGCTCAATTGAGGTTGGAATCTTACGTAAAATTGCCTTGATTGTTTGTAAAGTTTAGTAATTAATAAAATAAAAAATCTCACGTAAAATGGCGGAAGTTTACTATCCAGTCCTGTTACAGAAGTGACATGTTGACATATGATCTTTATTTACCTTTATCTTAAATTCAGCACAGGAGTATTGTTGTGGTTATGAATAAAGCTAAATTGTGAAAGGTTTCTTAGTTTAAACCGGTTTGAACTAAAGGTCTGGAGATAACTATTGGACTTTGTGCGTGCTGCGCAAATCGAGATGTGGATGTAGCGCCCCCTAGCGTGTCTAGCTATTAATGTGGAGTGCGCTCCCCGAATTCCTGTTTATTGAAAAGAAAATCCTTCTCTTAGTTAATTAATGCACTAAATGTAATTTCAAAATGATAACCTATTTGTAACCGTTTACCTTAATTTCAGTGTTTATCTTTAGGCAAAATGGCCTAACAGTGTCTTTATACTTAAACAGTAAAACACTAATTGTATGCAACTATCTCAAGAATGGGTTAAATAAACAAACTGTTATAATTACATTACTAGAACACTGGTTTTTAGATGGCTTTCAATACTTTAAGTGCAATAAACAACAATATACTGGTCACTTATCTTAATCAGTAATGATTTAACACTTTCACTTTAAACCAATCTACTGTAAACTCAATATTGTCTTGCTTTAAGTATCAAAATGACCAATACCACAAACCCAATGTAATGTAAATATTCAGCATTAATTTGTTTGAACTATTTACTGGAAAAATATAGTATGTACATATATACAGTTCAAATATCAACAGTGCACATTCAAGTTAAACACCCATTCAATTCAACAAAATTCAAAGCTAAGCCGGCAAAAATGACTAAATGGCCACTCAATGAAATAAAATAAATACCCCAACAGTCAGAAGGAAACACGGTGCAGGCCTGACGCGTGGCTTGGGAGCGTGGAGACCTTAAACACAATGGTCACTTCGCGCCGTGGCGCAGAAAAAAAAACTCACTGCTGTCGTGTTGCTGATAGGCGCGTCGTCACTCACGCGGCGGCAACGCGATGCTCACGATGCGGGTGACTGAAGACGTCGTCCAACAGTAAAGCAATGACTCGTTCTGGAGGTAAGCGTTTCTTCAGACGATGCACAAAAGGGCAACCGAGCGGGCTACTCGATGGCAAAGTCCTTAGAACTGAATCGTGCTGACTAGTCGTCCACTCTTTCTCCTCGTGGAAAACTCTAACCGAGTTCTTCCAATCAATAACTTTCACACTGTAAACTTAGTAAAATGTCTGTAACGCACTTTTTTGTGCAGTCCACAAATACATATACTATCACACGCATTAACTTGGTGTTTTACCAATTTCTAACGTGACAGTCACAGCGTGATTTTCCCTCGTGTCTCTCCATCATGTTCTCTCCTCTCTCCCCCCTTCCTGCCTTTCCGACCTCTCACCCTCACTCCTGATTGGATCATTTTTTTCGTGTAACTAAATTTTACTTAACTCAATTTTTAACATACATAAACATTATTTAAGCAGTTTTAACATCATGAAATGTACATTTTAAAGAAAATAAACAAAAATAAAATTATTGATTTTAGAAAATACCCAAAATTCCACCAGGGCTACATCCTCCCCTTTCTAAATGTCTAAATGTCCTCATTAGACATAAAACATAATCCCCACATTCAACTATGTAGAGTAATAAACTTTTTTTCTTTTCTTTTTTTTTTTAGAACTATGAACTCCTTATTATGAATTAAGTGGAAACCTAATGTTTCCCTAGTTTAATAATTACTCCTCTATGAACAATGGTAAGTGGTTGCTCACTTGCCTTTCCAGGTTCATCATAGGTAAGTCTCAATACTGGTTTTATTTGTCTTTTCTCAGTTAAATTTGGTCTAGATACTCTATTAACTTTTGTTTTAGAGCTCAGTTTTTCTTTAGGTGCGTGGACAGAATTTCTTCCAGCATCCAGGTCTGTTCCGGAATCATAAAGATCCGACTCTGTCACTGCCTGACCTCCTTCATCATCTTCTATGTTGGACTCTAGCTCTTCAGCTGACAGCACAGGATTTGGTTCTATAGTGTCTTTGGACACTTCTTTCCTCTTCAGTAGACGTTCCACATAATCCTGGTATGGTATACTGGTATGGTCACACTCCACATCAGATGAGGAATCCGTCATCTCTGAGACTTCCTCTCTTTGCCTCAAGATTGATTGTCTTTGTCTTGTTCGAATTGAACGTGTTTTGCGTCTCACAGGGGTTTCTTCACAGGCTTGCTCCACTGGGATCCTGACAGATTGCCCAATAGGTAATATGTGATCACGATGGATGGTTCTTATTCCGCCTCTGCCTCCTTCAGGTCTCACACGGAATACAGGTAAGTTCGGCATCCTTCCTACCACTACATGGGGTATGGAACTCCATCGACTGTCTAGCTTGTGTTTCCCTCTAAGACCTAGATTCTTCAGCAGAACACGGTCTCCTTCCTGTATGTTCTGAAAACTGACCTTTTGATCAGAGGCTCTCTTGTTCCTCAAGTGAATCTTGTCAGCAGCTTGACTAGCCAATTGATATGCTCTTTGCAGGTCTTGTTTAAGACTTTTAACGTACTGGAAGTGGTTCCTCTCCTCAGTTCCATCTTTTGACGTTTCAAAGCACAGGTCTACAGGTAGTCTAGCTTCCCTACCGAACATTAAGTAGTAAGGAGAGTATCCTGTTGCATCACTTTTTGTGCTGTTGTAGGCATGCACTAATGAAGCTACATGCTGACTCCAGGATCTCTTCTTCTCTTGGCCTAACGTAGCCAGCATAGACAGAAGCGTGCGGTTGAACCGCTCTGGCTGAAGGTCCCCTTGAGGGTGATACGGGGTTGTTCGTGATTTTCGTATGCCCAAGATGGTCAGCAGTTCTCTTATCAGCCTTGACTCAAAATCTCTTCCCTGATCAGAATGAATCCTAACAGGTAAGCCATAGTGAATGAAGTACTTTTCAACTAAGATCTTAGCTACTGTCAGGGCTTTCTGATTCGTTGCAGGGAAGGCCTGTGCATATCTGGTATAATGATCTGTCACAACCAGGACATTACTAATGCCCCTGGAATCGGGCTCCATTGACAAAAAATCAATACACACAAGGTCCATAGGACCACTGCTGGTGATTTGGTGTAGAGAGGCGGCTTTCTTGGCAGGAGTTTTGCAAGTGATGCACAGTCCACAATTCCGCACATACTCCTCAGTATCATGAGCCATTTTGGGCCAGTAGAATCTTGCTCTTAGGAGTTGAGTCACCCTCTCCACCCCTAGGTGGCCCATGTCATCATGAAGAGAGCGCAACACTACTTCTCTGAACTCAGCCGGCAGCACAAGCTGTAGTGCCTCCTCTGTATCTTTCTTGCTTACTCTGTACAGAAGTCCACCTCTAATCACAAGTCTGCCAACCTCTCTTTTCATCAGTAGCATCTCTTGGTCTAAATCTTTGTTGCTAGGCCAGACTCCCTGTTTCAATGCCTCCAGCACTTGTCTGATTACAGCATCCCTCTTCTGGGCAGTTATCAAGTCTGCTTTTGATAATTGCTCCAATGAACTGAGGTGTAACTGAGATGGAAAGGCATACACTTCTGGAATACAGGCTGGCGAAGCTCCTAATTGTTCCACATATCTTGGCGACGAGTTTGGATTCACTTCCACTTCCACCCTCTGACATATGGACTTCACTACATTTGGAGACAAGCTATCCCACTCCCCATCTTCAGGCAAGTTGCGAGACAGCAAGTCAGCGTCGATGTTTGCTTTTCCAGGCCTATATTTTACTTCGAAGTCATAAGTGGCCAGGGCTGCAAGCCAACGATGACCCGTCGCGTTAAGTTTGGCTGTGGTGAGTACGTAAGTCAACGGGTTATTGTCGGTGCGTACAGTGAACTTGGCTCCATAGAGATAGTCGTGAAATTTATCAACGACCGCCCATTTCAGTGCAAGGAACTCTAGCTGATGTACAGGGTACCGCTGTTCAGAGGAGCTCAACTTTCTGCTGGCAAACGCCACGGGTCTTAACCCTTCTGGATGTTCCTGATAAAGTACGGCACCGAGCCCTTTGAAACTTGCATCAGTGTGTAGAATATATGGCTTATTGGCATCAGCAAACGCCAGTACAGGTGCATTGAGCAGACACTGAATGATACGATTGAATGCATCCGTGCAGGACTGATCCCATCGGTCACGGAATGGTTCTGAGTCTTTATAATACATCTGGGTCTTGTCAGTGGATTTCTTCCTTCCACGCTGGGTGGGTGCATAGCCTTTTGTCAGTTCAGTGAGGGGCCTAACAATCACAGAGTAGTTTGCTATAAAGCGTCGATAATACCCACAGAACCCTAGGAAAGACCGCAAAGACTTAAGGTCTGTGGGCATAGGCCACCTAGCAACAGCCTCTAGCTTCTCAGGGTCAGTAGCCACCCCATCAGCGGACACTATGTGGCCCACGTACTTAACCCTGGGTTGACAAAATTGACACTTGTCAAGGGAGAGTTTTAGGCCTACCTCTTCAAGCCTATCTAACACTCGCAGGAGGCGTTCTTCATGTTCTTCTAAGGAACGTCCAAAGACTATGAGATCATCCAAATAAACTAATACTTGAAGGAGATTCATATCGCCGACAGCTTTCTCCATTAGTCTTTGGAACGTTGCCGGCGCTCCTGTTATCCCTTGAGGCATTCTTTCAAATTGGAAGAATCCGAGGGGGCAAATGAAGGCGGTTTTTTCTTTGTTCTCCTCCGCCATGGCGATCTGGTAGTAGCCACTACGTAAATCGAGGACAGAAAACCATTTGCTTCCAGTCAAACAATCTAACGCATCGTCTATGCGAGGAGTCGTGTACTGGTCTGGAACTGTACGCCTATTAAGGGTCCTATAGTCAACACACATTCTGATACGCCCAGTCTTCTTTCTGGCTATCACAATTGGTGATGCATACTGGCTACGTGACTCCTTAATTATACCAGCCTTTAACAACTCTTGCAAGTGTTGACGAACATCGTCAATATCTGCTGGAGCTAAACGTCTTGAGCGTTCTCTGAATGGCTTTGCATCGGTCATTCTGATATGGTGTTCCACATCCTTTGCCAGACCAACATCCCACTCATGCAATGAGAATACATTTGCGCGCTCACATAACCTCTGACGGAGTCGTGCTTTCCATTGTGGTGGTATGGGCGCGTCGCCAAACTGGATCAGTTGAGGGTCTAACTCTGTGGGTACAGTGACTGCCTCAGTTTCAACTTTTAGAGATGGAATGACTGGGTCAACGTGACACAGCTGGCCTAGGACAGTTCCAACTGGAATGACGGTGTCTTTCATGGACTCATTCTGGATAAGGACAGTGAGGTGATCATCCACTGCAGTTCCATGCACGACCATAGGCTGCAACAGTACTCCAGATGGTAAAGGAGCGGTGGGTGATGCCTCAACCATCAACATGTCTTTACCCAGAGGGCTCTTCAACTCCACTTCACAGATGGCACAGCATTCACCACCAGGAGGTAAGGTAAGTGAGCCGGGACCCATCCACTTCACACATGCAACTTCATCCTCTACATTCTCAATGGTAGGTTGGTCGGTGTGAACAATGGAATTCTTTGCCTTTATGCCAAGGGTCTGTGCAATGTCCACTCCTGTGGTCTCCCGGCAGAGCATGGACAGTCTCTGGAACAGGTTGGCATTTGTGCCTAGGATCACAGGGGTCTTTTCAGGACTTTTTGAACTTGGGCAAATCAGAGCAAGGACGGAAAGTGTCTCCTTTGCACCGGTGACCTTCTCTGGAAATTCGATCTCCACTACGACATATCCCAGGTAAGGGTAACTTGTTTCGCTTAAACCCCATATTGCCAACCCTGACACTGGCTGGATTGGGACATCAGCTAAGTGGTGCTTATACCAGGGCTCGAAGATAATTGTGATTTGAGAGCCACTATCCAGAAGTGCATCGCAGCACTGACCATTTATCTTCACTGGGATGACGGAACAAGGCCCGATTAGTCCTGGAGGAATGCCTCTTTCAAGGGTGGTTACTTCACTTTTCTTGGCGGAGCACACTGTGTGAGAACCCTCTGATGCTTGAGAAGATGGATCACCCTGTTTAGCTTTCTTTAGAGCATGTATCAGCTTTCGAATAACTTTTGCTTGATTCTCTGCATTCTGGCATTTGGCAGAGTAATGGCCGTTTTCACCACAACGATAACAAAAGTTCCCTTCAGAATCATTAAATGGTTGTTTTTTATTATCACTAGGAGCTTGTCTTGCTGGCTCTACTCTAAGAACTGAAGTAGGGGATTCAGAGACTTTTAGCTTATGACCTGTCATTTGTTTTTGGAGGTTTTTCACTTGCTTTCTTAAAACAGCTACTTCACTATCACTACCTGTCTCTGGGGTGGTCATTTTTGTCATGGACACAGGTCCTTTGCTATCTGCTACAACCTGGCTAGGCAAAGTACTCATGGCAGTGAACATTGACCCGAGTTCCTGAATTTCGGTTCTCAAACGTTCAACCTCATCCTGTCTATTGTCTGTAGCAGGGCTTGTGTGAATTCGCTGGACAGAGGTGTTCAGTTTTGTCCTTGATGACTCATACTCTTCTTCACTTCTGATCTCACTCAGCAGTTCCAAGAATGATGGAGGGTTTTCCTTCCGTTCCCTGAGTTTGAGCTGGACAAGCATCATATCGGAGTGAATAGCCCCTCTCAGCAGCTGCTCCACTCGAGCACGGTCAGCACGGCCAGCAGGGAGGCCTCCGCGACGAACTACCTTGGTCAACGACAACTCTATACGCCTAAGAAAGTCAGACAACTTTTCCTTTGGCTGCTGCTGTAGCAATCTAAAGGCAAAATATAGGTCTTCGCCTGTCTCCGCAGACCCGAAAGCACTCTCAATAGCTTCTAAGCACAGAGCAGGACTAACCTCTGGATCAGCAGTCTGCACGGCCTTCACAACGGCTAGCGCGGGACCTTTCAGACTTTCCATGATACGTCGTCGTTTCTCCTTAGCGGAACACTCGCTCTCCTCAACCATCAGGCGTGCGTGTTCCAACCAATGCTCAAGGGACTCTTCTCCGACTGGAGTTGGCAAGGTACCTGAGAACACTCTCAAACGACGGTAACTGCTGTTATCACCTGATGGTTTTCCCATCTTAGTCAACAAATCACCAACCGCTCGAATAATAGACTCTGCCGAGCCACTCTCTGGAAGTTCTTCCACTGGGCTTGAAGAATCAGGGCTTTCAGATGCAATAATAATCGTCCATTTTTTCATTTTGCCCTCTGGCAACAGTTCAGGGGGGACTTTGGTGGGGTCCACTGTCTCTTTACACTCGCATAGCACCCGGTGGGTCTCCAGCTTCAGACTAACTGTCCTTCCTCTCACTCGAACTCGCCCTAAGGCTTTGATAGTGCCGAGGGCTTCTTCAATCTGTGCATTCGCCACGTCTTCTGGAATAAGTACCATGAGGGAATGGGCATCATCTAACTCTTCTCTTCTGCACCAGTCTTTGAGCTCTTTAACTAAGTCTGCAGTGCTACACTTAGTCTCCATTTTCTTTGAGATTTTTAGCTTAAACTATTTGACTTACTTTTCTTAAAGAAGCTAATAACAAAGTACAAGCTAATTGTTAACAGACATTAACTTAAATTAGCATTTTTTTTTAGCTTCTCAGTACCTCAAGACTTAATTCCTTTATGCAACTAGCAACTTTTTAACAACTACCACTATTCACGTCAAATTACAAATTAGTTAATTGCATTAATTAACCCGATCCCGGACGAGCCCCCATTTATGTAGCGCCCCCTAGCGTGTCTAGCTCGTAATGTGGAGTGCGCTCCCCGAATTCCTGTTTATTGAGAAGAAAATCCCTCTCTTAGTTAATTAATGCACTAAATGTAATTTCAAAATGATAACCTATTTGTAACCGTTTACCTTAATTTCAGTGTTTATCTTTAGGCAAAATGCCCTAACAGTGTCTTTATACTTAATTAGTAAAACACTAAATGTATCCAACCATATCAAGAATGGGTTAAATAAACTAACTTTTATAATTACATTAAGAAAACACTTGTTTTTAAATGGCTTTCAATACTATAAGTGCAATAAACAACAATATACTGGTCACTTATCTTAATCAGTAATGATTTAACACTTTCACTTTAAACCAATCTACTGTAAACTCAATATTGTCTTGCTTTAAGTATCAAAATGACCAATACCACAAACCCAATGTAATGTAAATATTCAGCATTAATTTGTTTGAACTATTTACTGGAAAAATATAGTATGTACATATATACAGTTCAAATATCAACAGTGCACATTCAAGTTAAACACACTTCAATTCAACAAAATTCAAAGCTAAGCCGGCAAAAATGACTAAATGGCCACTCAATGAAATAAAATAAATACCCCAACAGTCAGAAGGAAACACGGTGCAGGCCTGACGGGTGGCTTGGGAGCGTGGAGACCTTAAACACAATGGTCACTTCGCGCCGTGGCACAGAAAAAAAAACTCACTGCTGTCGTGTTGCTGATAGACGCGTCGTCACTCACGCGGCGGCAACGCGATGCTCACGATGCGGGTGACTGAAGACGTCGTCCAACAGTAAAGCAATGACTCGTTCTCGAGGTAAGCGTTTCTTCAGACGATGCACAAAAGGGCAACCGAGCGGGCTACTCGCTGGCAAAGTCCTTAGAACTGAATCGTGCTGACTAGTCGTCCACTCTTTCTCCTCGTGGAAAACTCTAACCGAGTTCTTCCAATCAATAACTTTCACACTGTAAACTTAGTAAAATGTCTGTAACTCACTTTTCGTGCAGTCCACAAATACATCTACTATCACACGCATTAACTTGGTGTTTTACCAATTTCTAACGTGACAGTCACAGCGTGATTTTCCCTCGTGTCTCTCCATCATGTTCTCTCCTCTCTCCCCCCTTCCTGCCTTTCCGACCTCTCACCCTCACTCCTGATTGGATCATTTTTTTCGTGTAACTAAATTTTACTTAACTCAATTTTTAACATACATAAACATTATTTAAGCAGTTTTAACATCATGAAATGTACATTTTAAAGAAAATAAACAAAAATAAAATTATTGATTTTAGAAAATACCCAAAATTCCACCAGGGCTACATGGAGCAAGAAGTCTGCTTCAGTCTCGTGGATTTTTAAGTAAATCCCGCGAAAATGTGACGCAGCTGTTTCAACAAACATTTTTTTAATTTAATAAGCAATTAAACCGGTTTATTCCACTTCAACCTAGTTTAAAAAAATTTACAAAGTGTAGTTATGTCTACAAAAAGGTCAGTTGAAATAGTGACAACATATTTTGACAATTTGTTTGGTGAATAAGTACATCTAAGGTAGGGCAAAAGAAACATGCATTGCTCAGCAGCTAAACATTTATTAAGAAATTTATTTTATGATTGAATTAACACATTATACAAGATGTTAAATGTTGTAAACATGCACTAAAACTAGATCAACTAGAAAGCTAGAAACAATTAGCTTTTGCACACATCATACCCTCCTACTAACACAAGAGGGTGCCCTCACTGCAGTTCTAAAGCCTCCAGGCATCCCACCAAACTCATGCTGCATCCTAATTTGCCTACCTTTACCCTATATAAGTATGCACTCTTTTTTTTCATATCTTTAAAAAAAACTTGAACTTGCAAAATCATTTGATCGAATAACACAATTATCGTTAGATCGTTTAACAGTTAACTCATTGCAATGCACTGCATAGACAGTCATCAATATTTAATGTGTGAATAGCATTCTGCAATGGATTTTGATTTGTGTCATTATAGCAGATAATTTTAGTTATGATCTTAGGATAGTATTCAAACAATTAAAAAATTGCATTTAGATCCTTGGTTATGAGTTTTGTTTCCAGAGCTTAGAAAAAAACATAAAGGTTCTTGTATTAACATGAAAATAATAAAAAAAAAAAAGTAAACTGATAAGACTTAATGATGGAAATATTTCAGCAATGCCTGCTGTTCTGTTTTAATAACTGTAGTTTGTAGGATTTATCAGCACATGCCACATACAGTTTTAAATCTATGTCATTGCACATAAGGAAATTAAATCAATTGAGTCATACACTCAAAAATAGCACTAAAAGTGCTTTACTGGCTCGTAATCAAAAGGGAAGCATTTTAAGTGCCATATGAAGAACCATATTGTGCTAGAACCATAAGTGGTGCTATACTGTATCACCCCTTCATGTTCTTCATAGGTGCTGTATAGCGCTAAAAATGGTTCCCCTATGATTACAAGTTTTAGTTATTTTTAGCCCCAGTGTTAATTAATGACACATTATGTTTTTATTTGCTCTGTGGCATGTGCATAAAAATGCACAGAGCCTCTTTAAACCAGCAAACTAAATAAGTATAGACTTGACTCTCCAGAACAGAAAGGAAAAATGTATATGCGACCAGTAGAAGACTGTGATGTCCATCCCTGAGCCCTAACTGCTAGGCTATCAATGTTTTGTCAGACAACCAATGCACAGTTTGTCTCATTTCTGAGTAAATGTGATGTCCTTTCTTAACTATCAGACAGTGCACAGCAAAGCTGCAGACACAGCATGCATAAAAACCAACCTCACCGCAAACTGTCAGCATAAGCAAGCATTAACACCTACACACACACAAACAACTTCATGTCTATTTCTGTCTCATATATGTCAACTTAAGTGGAAACATTTGTGGTTCCCCAAGAAAAGCCGGCATGTGAAATGAAGCAAACTAGAAAATAATAAAAAATCAAATGAATCAATATTGAATCAAAAGAACTGTATAATTATTTCTGTTCGTTGTGATTTACACTAATACATCTAACATTTACCAATCCAAAAGAGTATAATAATTAATGGTGACAAACTAATGCTGTCATAAAAGCTGGTTCTGTCTTTTAAGATTTAAATATTAAGGCAGATCCCGATTTTTATAGCAGGCCAATAATAATTATATTTGTCAAATTCATTATTCACACATGAAATGTGTTATTTCGGGGCACAAAGTTTCAAAAGCTTTGACACTTAAAATCCTCATCAGAAGTTTTGTACCGTGTCTGTTTTGACCGGAGCATAAATACTGAAGTCAGAACTCTGCTGTTGTTTCTTTTTGGGTCGTTTCTGTCTTCTGTTTGTCACATCCAAAGAAGCATAACACACATCATCATCATTACCCTGAAATACAATTTTTTTATTTGTTAATCAATTATAAAAAATAATTAATTATATATATAATTATTATAACTTTTTTGGATGTTTTCCAAAACAGCAGAAAAACAAATCTGTTATCTTCACTGTGTCAATTAAACATGAGAAACATGTCTGTGTTGTTCATACCTCAAAGCTATTACTACTTTTTATCCTTTCTTTGTGATCAGTCCCAGCATCTGAAATGAATTGTTAATTGTGAACTCCACTTCCATGAACACATTTTAAATGATTTTTACAGAAAAAGGTTGAATGACTAAAAGATAGCAGTATGAATATATACCTGTAGTTTTTCTCTGATAGAGGCAGTAGATACAGATGAAGCAGATGAGAAAACACAAAACACAAACACTGACCAGCAGCATCCAGCAGTGGAAACAGTCTGATACAGGTGGAGGAAAGACGGGGCTGCTGGACGGTCCAGAACATGAAGTTACTGGATCAATAAAACAAATACAAATTGTTTTTATTATTGCCTTACATGGAAAAAAAATCGTTTCTAAGAATTACATGTCTAATAAAGATTAATAAAGACAAAATTACAAAGAATAAACTAAAAACTGTTGAAAATGTTTTCTTACCATCGAAAGAGAGACGCGTTGTTTGGTTTCCACGATAGTACACATCCGATACTATCCTTTGATCATTTAGCCCTCTCTTGACTTCAGCACAGTAGTAGAGTCCCAGATCAAAGACTGTAATGTTACTTATATGAAGGTCTAAAGAATTATTCTTGGAGTTCTGAAGTAAGCTTAAATGTGGGAAAGTTTTACTGAACATTAACTTGTGATTTATTATGAGAGAGGGATGATTTGGATCAGAGCAGTTTTTTATCCACACAATGTGGGTACCACCAATTAAAGGACGGTGACAATAGAGAGTGATGTTGTCTCCTGGTGTGACCTTCATCTCGATTTCTTCTCCATAGATTATTGTCTGACTACAAAGTAACAGTACATCTACAAGAGCAAAAATTAAATACATATATATCTTTTAAAAATAAATATTGCAAGGATTTTTTTAAATATATGAGAAAATAATTACAACTACTTAAATTTTTTAGACATGGTTGCTTAAAATATTACAATAAATAATGAAGAAGTATCATTTTTCTTACATGAAAGCGCAGTAACTCTTGATCTCTCCATCTCTGCGAGTGAGTGTGAATAACTGTGTATAACTCTGGTGATGCAGATATCAGCTCTTATCCGATTGGTTTACGCCAATGGAAAAATTGAGCTGGACATTTGAGTGAAAGGTGCATCAACCACTCACCAGTTTTGCTCTTGTCTTGTGCTTCTTATTGCTTCACAAAATTTTGATATGTTGCAAAGCCTTAAACCAGAAGACACATTTGGGGTCGGTACATGATTTAAAGACAAAAACATTCACAATATACCATGGGGCTTTTAAATGGTTTATTTGGATTGGTTGAGAAATGTTCTATATGTACAAATTATTTTTCGATAAATGCACACCTGACCTGTCAAATGTCAAAGCAATGTCTTAGCAATGTCTCTGGTAAGCGGAATAATTGATTGGTGCATTTCCACCTTGCGTGTGCTTTATTTTTTGAATAATTCAATGGGTTGTCATCAAATTTTTCCTACATATATTTGAGCATGTTTATGGAGCAAGTCCAGATCTGCCATGAGTGTCTTACTGTTTGAAAAAAAATGGTCCATTAAATATAAGTTCATGTGAAGGACCATAATTCATGAACGTCTTTATTTTGTTATAATGTTTTCAATTGTAAAGAGATGCAAGTCAACAAAATCTAAACATGTCAAAACAGGAAACCCACAAGCGCTTTAGACCAGTTACAAACTCCACACCTTTAGCCTTTCTTCACATCATGAAACTCACACCTATTGGACATCAAGAACAGATGTTTCCATTACATTGTGGGTTTTGGGTATGTATGCCTTTACTTGGGGCAACGTTAAAAAACTTATTTTGTCTTTTTGTTGAGATACACATTTTGAAACTACATAACTCTGTATTGTTTTCATATGTTTATTATCAGTATGTTTGGCCTCTGTTTTATTATTATTAATTGGCACTGAGGATTGTTTTTGTGACATGTGGATCTTACAACATGGCAGTATTTTAGTCTTTTTTGATGTTTAGTGTATTTTGCCATGACAGATGAAAGGCATCAGATCACCCATATCTTCAGATAATAAAAAATGCTCATGAGCTGAGCTTCACTTAAATGATTCTCAATAAAAACCATATAGACATGGTATGAGATGTTAAATATGGTTACGTGTGTGTGGCGGGGGGTATTTGTAGTTTACAGGACATGAATAGTGTTATTATGTTATAAACATGGTTTACAGGGACACAGGAAGTGAACGGCTTAAAAAACATACTAAATTGTCCTTTTTCATGAAAATTGCATCAATAAAATTGTCCCTGTAAACCACATATGCCAAAGTGTGTGCAGGGACACCACTAGCAATTTTGGGCCCCATGAAACAATATGAGTTTGGGCCCCCTACCACACTCATTTTGCTCAAAACATACTGTACAAGTGTCTGTGTGTTCTGAACTACCCCCCAGTGGCAGAAGCTGAAACTACTGCTGAATAGCTTTCGTTGAATGAGATTACTAAATAAACCTGACTACAACTCTCTTTACTGTGACACTCACATGACTTGTTGTTCTAGAGACCCTTCACTTCCTAACCCGTCAAATGTACTTTTAGAAGTTAGTTGTTGGTTAATAGTATGGTTTGTCCAGAGAAGATATTTACAACTGCTCTAAGAAAGTGTATATATCAGATATATAGCTATCAGTTATCAGCTAACCCATTTTGTCTGCAAAGTGCTAATGTTTCTTTAAATACATTTTGAATATTCAGGAAGTACATCCGTATATGCTGCTGAAATGTCTGCTTTACATTGATTGAGCGCTGTCCAATGTGCTGAATTTCTACAGATCCTCTACACAAGAGTTTCCAACAGGGGTCGCCAATGGAAGCAGTTTGAAATTTCTGTCATCAATGCATCTTCATCTGGTGTAATACATGACATGGGCTTTAGTTACAGTGCCACTAAATACAGTGCATTTAACTTCAAGTTCACTTACAATCACACAACATCACAAAGGCAAAAGCAAATTGTATGAATGTGGCTGAACACCAATGAATTAGCCACATCGTAAAATACGAACGAATTGCCATGAGATACTTAAACTACACTGCACTACACAAACCCAAAGTGCGAGCAAATACTCTCACTTGTAATTATATGACTATACTCCTAACTTACATTTAAAAATAAGCGTATACCGTAAACCTAACACTTGAGACTAAACCTGCCTTCATTTAAATGGATTGTGATGTGACATAAGGGGCACAGCGACCAAGCCATAATTTTGGTGTAGTTTCATCTCAAACCACTAGAGGGCAGTTTAAAAATTTAGAGACAAAATGCTTCTTGCTCTTGTGGAGTTTCTATGAATCTATGTTTACACAGAGTTTACACCTGGTATTAACATGCGTTTTGGTCATCGGAGTACAAGTGATTCGCAAGATCGGATCATAAGTTGTTTTTCAGTCTTGTGATTCGGACCTGGAGGCTCCGGAAGCTCTTTCCAGAGGGCAGAAGACTAAGACAATGTTTACATGTGGGCGGCTATTTTCATAAACTGACATTTTTCAGGAGCATTCCAAACCTCTAGCTGGCGGTGTAACGAGAAGCTCAAGCTCACTTAAGCCAATCAGAATCCCGAAAACAGCAACGAATCACTTCCTGTTCCTCTTTTGAACAAAGTCGCACTTTTGGCGTAGGTGCGAGCTCTGGCACATACTGTGACGTTGTCTGGCTAAACATCCGTTGTCTCAGTTTACATGCAACCGTGTAACCGAAGATTTTCCAAATCTCCACTCTGGCCGGAGTTTTTAAAAAGAATCGGATTCAAAGGCGAGTTCTCCATTTGCATGTAAATAAAGAGTGCAAACGAAAGGAAATGTCTCAGTTTTTCAAAATAACCATGTATGTGTAAACATGGCCTAAAGAAGCAGTGTGAGGGGTGGGTGGGGTCACCCACTTTGTTGAGTGCTTTCCGGGTTAATCTGTTATTGTACATGTCCAGAAGAGAAGGGAATATTTTGTCTGCTGCCTTTATTATGCGCTGCAAGGCTTTGAAGTTGTGGGTGGTGCAATTTACAAACCACAAAGTGATGCAGCTGGTCAGGATGCTTTCAATGGTGCCTCGATATAATGAGCACATGATGGGTGCTGGGGTTCTGTCTCTCTTCAGTTTCCGGAGGAAATAGAGGCACTGTTGGCCTTTCCTAGCCAGTGATATAGTGTTGATGGTCCAGGAGACGTCTTGTTAAAAACAACACATTAGTGTTAATTCTGGGACAACACACTAATTGTGTTGTCCCCGAATCCACACATCTCTGTGTTATTATTTAAACAACACATTTTGTGTGACTTTTAACACAGCTTTAACACAAATCAACATAAAATGATACATAATGTGTTAAAATTACACATAATGTGTTAAAAGCTTAACGCATCATTTGAATGTACATGTTCAATATATTTTAAATGTATATAATTTTTTATTTGCTAATGTATCATTCAAGAATTAAGTACAAGTATAACCTTATGTTCTGTCAATATATGTATATGTATGTTATATATTATACAGACTACAGATCTGTTCTTGTGTTTAACATCGGGGGTTGTTTCCAACAGCCTTTTTGATTTTAGGTGTTAACAGATTATGATTTTACTCATCTATTCCAAACGATAAATAATTTTAGGTTATGATAGAAAAGAACAAGAGGCATTAAGTGTTGCTTATCTTGTAGTTGTCTGCATACACCTACCGGGTTGCTTTGAGTTTGGGTGTAAACCTATTGCTTATAACCACAAATTGCACATTTGTGTGCAATAAGCAGGCACCAGCTAACACCTATTAGTGCACAAGAACAAACACAAGGTTGTGGTTTCCTGTTTTAAGATGTCCTTATTGTTTCTCATAACTACAAACGTGTCTGATGTTACAGGAAGATTTTTATGACCTAAAAGGTTTATATAAATAATGTCAGTGTCAGGTCAATTACGAAAACTTTTAAAATACTTATTTAACTTGTTTATATTATGCACCCGGTCATACTAACATTTTACTAACTTTTAACTAGTGAAGACCATCTGTTGAACACTTACTTAATAAACCCCTGCACTGTACATTGTAGGTGTCTCACTTATATGACACATTTGATGTCATGCAATATTTTTTTATTTATAATGAGATAAAGCTAAATCAAGATAAATGCTTTACATTCACTGCTGCATGACATTATCTGGTCTGTACTCGCACTTCATTTGTTATTGCTGGTCATTTTTTTCAGTAGCTAATATGTGGTTTTGTGTGTTGGTGGTTAGCATCCAAATGCAAGAAGGGCAGCTTGCTCACTGCGGTTTATTCTTCACTTTAACCCAGTTGAAGTTGTTTTGTTTAAATTGTCAATCTTTACTATTAAATGAGCAGTAATGACAAAGTTTATGTGCTACAATTTGATGTTATTTGGGATTTAGGTTGTGAAAGACACTGATATGCGGTCACAACGGTCATTGTGCGTGTGCTTATCCTAATACACAAGGTTTTAGAGTAAACATAAAACACACATCATCCTGGTCTTTAAAGTTTATTCAAATAGCTTTGTCTTCATCTTTTCAAAGATTTATTCAAATTAAATAGAATTTATAACCTGAGAATAGCTTTAGATAACCTATAGACTTCTATATGGAAATGCAGTACATAATAAGAATTTTCTTACTTTTTATTAGTATTTTATTTTAACATATTTTTAAATGATATGTTAGGTAATTCACAAAATATGTAAATATGTACTGTATATTCCTTGTTTGGTAGTTTATGTATTTGTACCTAAATGTGGTTTATAACTGAGAAAGGTCTGAGATAGCTGAGTACAGATATGTGCAGTAAGCAGTTTTTAACTGGCGAAAGCAGAGTTTACATAAACTGATCAAAGAGATTCACATTTTTTCATAGTGATGTACAGATGGCAGGAGTCTATAAGTGACTTCAGAATGATGGCAGAACTTTCCAGTCTTACTCATCTCACATTGATGTTTCTCTGTCGGATCCATCTGAAGTAAATAAGATACATTTGTTTAACCTTTCCTGTCTTCTTTGAATTTTTTTAAGTTTAATAGTAAAGACAGAAATACCTTCATAACATTTACTGTGAACATCTTTGCACTCTCAAAACCTAAAACAACCACAAAACATGGTACAGTAAGAAAATCTACAGTGCAAATCTGATAAAGAAATATTTGAGCAAAGTTTTGAGTAAAATGTTGTTAAGATGTAAATATGTAACACAACCCTGAACAGTTTATTTAAAGTTCACTTTTATTTATAGTTAACCATTATTTTTTATAGGTTCATACAGTAAATGTAGCATTTAAAAGATGCATGATTAATTCTGTATGCAGTCTCTCCCGGTATACATTCTGCTCATTGACAAAGACAAATAATCCACCAACCGGGTTATACTTTATAGTCCACCTTAGACATTAAATTAACTGCATGTACAGACATGTCACCTTACTCTCATTAGAATATTAGTAGACTGTTAGGGGTAGGGGTAGGTAAAGGGTTAGGGTTAGAAGAAGATGACATGTACTTCATAGATAAAAGTGTTAGTAGATTGTTTAATACTGTAATGATCAGCAGTTGCAAAGAAGTTGCAAATTAACTTTCTGTTAGTAAAATGTATAAAGTGGAATACTGAAAAAAAGTGTTTATAAATAAAATAATAATTATATAAGTACCTGTAGCTTTCTTCTGACAGCGGCAGTAGACACAGATGAAGCAGAGGAGAAAACACACAACACAAACACTGAACAGCAGCACCCAGTGATGGAAACAGTCTGATACAGGAGGAGGAGGAGAGACGGTGCTGCTAAAGGCTCCAGAACATGAAGTTGCTGAATCAATAAAATACAAATACAAATTGTGATAAATATAAATAAATAGCTACATTTCCATTGTTTTTATTATTTTCTCATACCGAAAAAGAATTACATGTGTAATAAAGATTAATAAAGATAAAATTACAAAGAATATACTAAAAACTTACCATCGAGAGAGAGACGTGTTGATCGGTTTCCACGATTTTGCACTCCTGATACTCTCATGAATTCAGCACAGTAATAGAGTCCCTGATCAGAGACTGTAATGTTACTTATATGAAGGTCTAAAGAATTATTGTTGGAGTTTAGAAGTAAGCTTAAATGTGGGAAAGTTGTTTTGTACATTAAGTTGTGATCTATTATGAGAGAGGGATGATCTTCCTGAAAGCAGTTTCTTATCCATACGATGTAACCATCAGTTAAAGGACGGTCACAATAGAGAGTGATCTTGTCTCCTGGTCTGAACTTTATCTCGATTTCTTCTCCATAGATTATTGTCTGACTGAACAGTAACAGTACATCTACAAGAGCAACAATTTAATAAATATATATCTTTTAAAAATAAAAATGGCAAGGATTTTTTTTAAAATATAAGAACAAATAATTAAAACTAATTATATTTTTAGACCATAGCTGCTTTAAATATTACAATAAATAATAACACATGAAGAAGTATAATTTTTCTTACATGAAAGCGCAGTAACTCTTGATCTCTCCATCTCAGCGAGTGAGTGTGAATAGCTGTGTATAACTTTAGTGATGCAGATATCAGGTCTCATCTGATTGGTTCACGTCAATGGAAAAAAATGAGCTGGACATTTGAGTGAAAGGTGCATGTCCTTATCAAGAGTTTGCTCTGGTCTTGTGCTTCTTGTAGCTTCACAATGTTGCTAAGCCTTAAACCAGAAGACACATTTGTCAGGTGCAGATGTTTACGGAGATCTGCCATGAGTGTCTTACTGTTTGAAAAAAGTTTAAATAGGACCATAATTCATGAGCTTCTTTATTTTGTTATAGTGTCTTGAATTGCAAAGCTGTGAGGCAACAAAACAGGAAACCCACAAGCCTTTCAGACTACTTACAAATCGTGAAGCTCACACCTATTGGACACCAAGAATACGTGTGTGTGTGCATGCGTGTGTTCTGAACTGCCCCCCAGTGGTAGAAGCTGAAACTACTGCTGAAAGGCCTTCATTAAATGAAATTCTCTTTCACTTACTGTGATACTCACATGACTTGTTGCTCTAGAGATCTTTCACTTCCTAACTGTCAAATGTACTTCTGAAGTGCACGATCTTAATGTTGTAAATTAATGTTGGTTAATATGAGGCTTTGTCCAAAAGTGATATTTACAAACTGCTTTAAGAAAGTAGAATGAGATATCAGCTAACCCCCATTTTGTCTGCAAAGTGCTAATTTCTCTTTAAATATGTCCTGAATATTCAGGAAGTACAGCCGTATATACTGCTGAAATGAGATGCAGATTACAGACGTCTGCTTGTATTTAACATAGAGCGCTGTCCAATGTGCTGAATTTCTACAGATCGTCTACACAAGAGTTTCCGACAGGGGTCGCCAAAACTCTCTTAATAAATAATATAAGATCATTTTGGGGGTAATTCAGGCTCTTTGCTGGCAGACAAGTACTCTTCTGTGTACACAGGGTGAATATAGTGTAAATTGCTTGTAAAACACAACTGATTAAAGTTTATTGAAGCGGTTTGTATTTTATGTCACCAATGCATCTTCATCCGGTATAATACATGTCATCGACTTTAGTCACAATGCTACACTTAACTTCAAGTTCACTTACATTCAGTATGGGTCACAATGTCATTGTTGAAAGTAAAGAGGTTCAAAATAATCAATTTCAAAACATATAACCTCATGAATGTCATGAACAGTTGTTTTGGCACCTGATCATTTTTTCATTTTCACTCATTTCTAGAAACATGTGAGCTAGTGATGTTACGGCTGATGATCTTTTGTGCACTGCACTTTTCTATGCTACTTACTGCTGCTAAAATATGTGTAGGGATGTTCACAAGCATTCTCCTTTGTGATAAGAACCATATTTTACTGGTCAATGCTACTTTATTCATTTTATTCATATTATGAATTTTTTTAAGGTGTAAAATAAATATTTGGTGTCCCCAGAGTGCATAAGTGAGGTTTTAGCTCAAAATACTCAACAGATAATTTATTATAGCATGTTTAAATTGCCACTTTAGGCCTGAGCAAAAGTGTGCCGTTTTTGGGTGTGTCATTTAAAATGCAAATGAGCGGATGAAATGCAAACACTGATCACATTGATGGTGGTTTGTTGTAATTGAATCTCAATTGTGCTGTCAAGTATTTTTTCTTTCTCTCTTTCTCTCTGCACTATGGCAGTGCTGAGGTTGGATAGTGCATATTATTGTAGTTCGCCTTGCTACCTACCTCACAAAACAGACGAAATCTGAGCGACCTAATTTTTCACATGCTTGCAAAAAATGGCTTACCCAAACAAATTACTGGGTTGATCTTTTTCTCATTTTCTAGGTTGATAGAAGCACTGGGGACCCAATTATAGCACTCTAACATGGAAAAAGTCAGATTTTCACACTATGACCTCTTTAAGGCTATCACACTCCTGACAATTTTTTCCTTGCACTGGCAGGTGGCCCTAGCGTGCATTTAAAATTAAATGCTTTCTCGTTTGTAAGTCACTTTGGATCAAATGTAAGTTTATTTGATTGATGTATATTTGAAAATGAAAATTTATTTTATTGTAACCCCATTGTACATTGTAAGGATGTTAATTTGCATGCAATATATGAGTAGACGGGCACACAGTAGGTCTACACAGATCATGAGACGGAGCACTTAAATCCTCTATGTTGCCGATGCCACAGGCCAGCACATAAATGTTTTATCTGACTGAATGCAAAAGTGCTTTCTAAGTTCCCCTTTAATACTTACTTGACGTTCACATAATAATACACATAAACTCTACAAACTGAATGTATAGATCTATTATAAAGAATTGACAAAAGCAAACCTATAGTGACCCCCACCCCATATTCATATTGACTACTTTGACCACTTAAAGGAGATCTGTTTCAGACATGATTAAGAAATATTTCATGCATTTATAGACTATTCAGTGCAAAAAGTAACAAAAATGTAGATGCAATAGATAGAATAAATATATTCAGTTCGACTCAGTTTAAGTCTATTTGCTGATATTTCTTAACCATCAGAGAGTGTACAGGAAAACTGCAAACACAACATGCATACAAACCAACTCCACCACACACTGACCACATAAGCAAGCACACACAATGTCGTGTCTATTTCTGTCTTATGTGCTGAACTTGAGTGGAAACAATTGTGGTTAAGATTGTCTATATGACTTAGAATGAAAGACCCTTCCCCAAAAAACACAGCTTGTGAAATTAATAAAAATATGTTGATAAAGATCTATATGTGGCTTTTCAAAAAAAATATATACCTGTACTAAAAATGAAAGTGTTTTTTTTTCTACAATTAAGTAAAAATATTCTGCGGACACTGTAATTGCCATAAAGGCAGGTTTATATTTTGCAGGCTTGACCTGCAGACCCAAACTGCTTACATCTTTCAATATGCTGAGAAATTATTGTACAAGTAAAAAGAGTCAGATAAATGTTTCTTACTTTATATCTAAAAGAAATATACATGACCTAAACAGTAGTGCACACAGGAAACCCACTATAACATCCTGTTATTCAGCTCATCCTTATTCGCTTCAACAAAGGTCAGTGACGCATACAAAACAACAAACTAAAAAAACTTTTTTCATATCTCTTTTAATTATAGAAACACATATTCACCAACAGAGAGTGAAAGGGTCAGATACAGCCCACTAAATCAAAACAGTCAATGAAAGCCTATAGGTTTAAGAGACACAAAAGCAATTTGGAGGATGATAGTCAGCACTGATGATCAAACGTCACTTATGAGTTGTACATCCTTTAAACAGCAATGATTTTTTTTAACTGTACCTGAAATGTATTGTTACAGTCAAAACTTTTCAGATATACCGGCACCTGGATCTTTCTAACCAGCCGAAAGTTCATCAGAAGTTCTCGCTGCGTCTGTTCTGACTGGAGCATAAAAACTGAAGTCAGAAGTCTGCTGTTGTTTCTTCTTGAGTTGTTTCTGTCTTCTGGTTTTCACATCCAAGGAAGCATAAGACACTTCTTCAACATCACCCTGAAATGCAGATTTTTTTCTACTCTGAATTAATTATTAAGGTATTTTAGTTAGACTATAAGTTATACTGCAGTTATCTTGTTCAAATAAATATTTGATAAAAATGTTTGTGTTATTCATACCTCAAAGCTATTTCTACTAGCCCTGTTTATCTTTTCTTTGTGATCTGTTCCAGCATCTGAAATGAGTTGTTAAAATTAGACCACCACTTACAGTAAATATATTGATTTATGCAATTAAATTGCTTGACTAGCCAATTAGGTGTGCAGATTCATATTCTGCTCATTAATATATATTTAATGAAGGATTGGATTCACAAGTACCTGTAGTTTTCTTCTGACAGAGGCACACACAGATGAAGCAGAGGAGAAAACACACACCACAAACACTGACCAGCAGCATCCAGCAGAGGAAACAGTCTGATACAGGAGGAGGAGGAGAGACGGTGCTGCTGGAAATCTCAGTACGGCCAGAAACTGGATTTACATGCAAATGTCATTTTAACCTTCCTCATTAAATGTTTAGACAATTAACATTTTAAAATGATGTCAGATTCACTTTTCTGTATGCTTGTTTCTCATGTAGAATTATGGCTTAAGTAAACATCCTCCAGTATTATCAGCATGAACAAAAGCAGAAAAGTTTTCTTACCCGAGACAGTCAGATGAGTGCTCCTGTTTCCATACTGGTACTCAAGTCTTGAGCTTAAGGTGCCACTTATTTTCTTTTCTGCTTTTGCACAGTAATATATTCCTTCATCATATACGCTGATGTTTTTAATATGTAGATCAAAGGTGTTACTGGAGCTGTTGTGCACAAAGTTAAAACGTGGATAGGTCCCCTTCAAAATGTGTTGGATATCTATCAAAAGCGATGGCTGATTTTCATGTGAGCAGTTTCTAAACCAAACAATGAAGTAACTAAGTGGTATGACACAATCACAGAAAAGAGTGACATTGTCTCCTGGTTTAACGTTCATCTTCACTACTGTCCCAGAGATTCTCTGATGTGCAAAGAACCAAACAACTGCAGAAACAGATTTAAAAAATTGAAGATTTCATTAAAATATGCATCTTTCTCAGTATACAGTAACTCTTAATTCAACAACAACAATAAATGGACTTACACACAAGTGTGATGATGGTATTTCGCTCCATCTCTATGAGAAATTGAAAGTGACTAGGGGTCTTCAAAGTAAATGTCAGATGTGATGTAATTGGTTCGTTGTGGTGGGAGGTATTTCTGCTAAAAGGATTTGATTTCCTATAAGATGGGAATTTGTCAGGTATTTTACTGTCCTAGGGTAAACTTTTTTTAAAAAACTATACAACTTCACCATTCATTCAATAATAAATAGCTTCACAGACATTGATATGATGATTACACATCTGATATTATTATTCATTTGGTTGGCATCTAAGCAATTTTTTTAATTTTACAAGTGATCATCTTTACGATATTTAAAAAAAAAGTTTTTGTTATCATTGTATCACTGATAATAACAGGTAAGGTGATGTCAAGAGTGGCAAGAGAAAAGAGTATAAAATAAAGCCCCATGCCAGTTAAGTCACCTTGAGATTAACCATAACTCTACGCATTGCCAACTGCATAAAGCCTACAATACAACACCAAGCCTGTGCCCTGTGGATTTAATTTCAGGGAACAAACAGTATGATAAAATACTATGATACTTTAAATGCATTGTTGCTATAGGAAAAGCATCTGCCAAATGCATGCCTCAACATTTTAGCTTAGTTTGACAACAACATAATGGCTTAATGCTCATACAGACAAAAATATTAACATTATGTTACACTTCAAGGAACTGATGTGTTATGGCATCTGGACCGGGAAGCTGTTTATTTAAAACCAAAAAAGTTATGAGATGTACTGAACCACAGAAATTAAAATCAATTCATTTTCAATATAAGCAGTCATGTTTATTTACAGCATCTGCTCCTTTGAATTTATTTAAAAATATAAATTTTAATTTACAAAATCATAGAAACCATGGGTGGAGCTTACAAAGTAAAAACGCTGCTTGCACAACCATATATAAGAGGACAGTCATAAAAACCACTGGAAACATTTGTGGTGTGAACAAAACAACTAGAATGCCAGATGCTCTTTAGCAGCATAACAATTCACACATATATGAAAACCACTATACAGTACTTACATCCTGTGGCATAAGCAACACTGTTGTATTTTAAAATCCTATTTACACTTTTTTTACACAATTATGCAATAGCCAACAATAACCTTTTATTATTTAAGGTGGCAGTAGCTGGTTTAAGCTTATCCTCCCCGTCTGACAAAGCTGGTCAAGCTGGTGAGCCAGCTAGACGAGCTTAAAAAGTGACCAAAACACAGCTAGACCAGCTTAAAAAGTGACCAAGCTAGATCATCTTGCTACACCAGCAAAACCAGCTAAAACCAAGCTGGGAAACCAGCTAAAACCAGCTCACCAGCTTATGCATATCTAGACCAGCTTGCTAAACCAGCTAAAACCACTTATGCTGGTTTTAACAGTTTTTACAGTATATGCGGGGCAGTTTTCACTTTGTCGGGACAAGCAGATAAATCTGAGACAGACTGTTGGTATGATTATGAGTATAATGAACGTTTAATAGGTCATAAAACATTGACATTTACACATGAGGTAACTCTAAACATGCAACATGCTCTTTAAAAATGTTGCACTTTATGCTTCCAATACGCCCATTCGTGACGTAACGGTTTAAGAAACACGCCCCTCCTTTGAACTCGCGCTTCAAGCCCCGCCCGCTAGATCCAGAGATGGGAAGCTGGAGCTCCAGCTCCTCCCTTTTGGCTCTGCAGCAAACTACTTCTCACGCTATTTGCATAAAAGCAACCCCTGTGTGTGAGAAGCACAGAGTCTGTCAAGTTTTACAATGTCTGCGCCAAAGAAGCGTTATTATTGTTGTTCCGTATTAGGATGTACTATTGAACACAAACGTCTCTATAAAGTTCCGCCATCTGAATTCATGAGAACAGCGTGGTTAAATTTCATTTTTGATTGAGATATTCCGACGAGAATCAGTCAAAGTCTCACGTTCACGCCTCATTGCTATGTCAATGAGGGTCAAGGCTGGATTTACATCGAGGTTGCTGCTCAAACAGGGAGCAATACGCTTCGCGATGAACCCTCGTATCCAAAAAAGTAAGTTATGTATCACTTCATATGTGATGAATCTTTCGGATTTGCCTTTCTGAATGACATTACAATATCGCGAGAGCTATTGGAGAAATAGGGAGGAGTCTTCTGTCGATTTGCTCTCGCGGTAATGTGATGTAATTCATTTCTTGCGGCGCCACGTGAAGTCGAAGGGTTCTTTGAGGCTCTTTGAGAGTTTTACAATACATTTTTTAGAGAGGGCTTGCCTTGGATGACAGCTATTTCATGATTGGCCAGACGTGCGTTTCTAACATCGTTCTGTTAATGCTCATAAATTCGATAAATTAAATTTTGATAGCTTATTGTTTCTCTTAGTAAAACAAAAAGTAATGCTTTTAGTTTTACATTAGTTACAGCGCAGCCAAACTTGTGTTGTTTTGTTAAGGCAGATAAAGCAAAAACATATAACCGTTACTGACTAACTTCTATAGCAAGGGTCTCTCAGGGGTATCAAAACTTTTACTTTAAACAAAATTATAATTAAAACACACCAAATGGCACTTTAAAACCAAATATTTCACAAACGTAGCATTTTTATTTTGTGTTTGCGCAGTAAAATGTATGTTTTAAGTCTAAACAACATTTTTAATGCAAAACATTTTGGGCTTCTGGGAAGTTTCAGTGTACTTACGAGCATTTCGTGAAACCCCTGGGGCCTATGTGTATGCACAAAATGGGTCTGGAAACGTGCGTACGGCAGTTCCCACCCAAAGGTTGTGATTTATAAAAAACAAACTTGATGGAAGAATGAGCTTGCAGGGTGGGATATGAGGACGATTCATGTATGCACACTTGCAGGTGATCTGTGATTTATAAAGGGAACATTGCTTTGTTTTAGAAGTCTTCATAATTTTTGGTGTATGCCATATTTGGCTTTTGTGCGTACGCAGACTTTTAGTAAGGATCTTACGCACAGTTTTATACATGAGGCCCCTGGTGTGTATCTGAGCCGCCTCACAAATCAAAAAGCGCTGGCTTACAAAATTAGTCTTTTGTCATTGTCCTGCTGTAATAAAATGCCACTGGCTTATCATAAAATTTAAGACAGCAGAATCTCTCTGGCTTTGCATCAATTGTTACACAATGACTCTAAAAATACTTTCTTAAACAGTAGTCTCTTGCATGAAATATTTCTGCAAATGCATTAGAGGTATACCAAACCGTTCACTTACTCATAGTTTATTCATACTTTTTACATTTTACAATAATTTTACACTGGGAATTATTTAAGTGTAAATAAGTATCTTTGGGAATTTGTTGTGACTACAAAAAAATTAAACTTGCTTATATTTTAGTATCAGCAAAGTAGCCACTATAGTTTGTAGAAATAAAGCTTTTATATTTTATCAACCTTTTGGGGATCTCACCCTGAGATGGTTTTAAACTTGTTTTTAAACAGTTCCTATCTATCTGAGCTGTTATTGGTTGCTTTATGTTCATTCTTTAGTCCAAATCATGTATTTAAAAACATTTAAAATAAAGTTCTAATTGAATTCTAATTCACTGCAGTCTATCAATTTAATGTGGTGCCAGCAGGAGTTTCACATCTGTTAGGGATGAGGCCACGTTCTCCCTCTATATCTTGCTGTCTCTCGCCCTCTCTCTCCTCATCCCTTTCTTTGTCCAGTCCCTTCTTTTTTCCCTTTGACAGGAGCAGGACTCATTATGCTTTTATTAGGAAAGACTCGACAGAGGTACGTGTGTGTTGGTGTGCCTGCCTTTGCAATAACATCACTTAGCCAAAATGTCATTTTACAGTGGGATGTGACTGCCGACTTCCTGTTGTAGTTCTTGTCCTTTTCTTTATTTTCGTGTACTTCATTGTTTCTTCTACACTGCCAAACAATATGGTGAAAAGCTGCCCTTTTGACACACAGTGAGCCCATGCAAAATATGCATGCGTGCGAGAGAAAGATAGGGTCGAGAGACAAACATGTCCATCACGTACGGCCATGAAAGCTGGATGGATTCGAATCTAGAGTCGCTATTGTTTGCTATTCGACCAGGGCAGGCGGAAGTCTCTTCAGTGATGTCAACATGAACTTATCACAGTGACACACATAGCACAACAGTGATAAATCATGACTGACCCTATGGGGTCTAGCAACGGTTCGATTACCACTCTCATTCACTTGTTCTCTGGTTTTTCCTTGCACAAAAATAATAATCATTCTACGGCACAGAGGCAAAGATATTGTATATAGGGAGATTGGAAGCTTTTACCACATATACACAATTTTAAGAAGAATTTGGTAGCAGTTAAAGTCTGGGGTATAAAACAGTAAACTGTACTTTTAAAGGTAGACAATAGAATCTTAGGTACAGTAATGTATCTAAACTGCATTGCGTGTTTTATTTTGTGCAAATTAACCTTTAACATTTCTTGGTTTGCTTAATTTTTCAGAACATTTTAACCAAATGCTTTCAAAAAGTGGTGGGGACGAAATCAGCCATTTCAAAAAGTGGTGGGGACATGTCCCCCGCGTCACCAGTGTAAATGACCCCTATGCTTCACCTGTAGCCTGGTAAGTAATTAAACGTTTTGCTTTAAACAAATGCAAATATTGCATACATTTTTTTAAATGTTTTTTTAAAATGCTACCCCACAGATTTATTGTATATGATGACCTGCAAATATGATGAGATGAGAACCGTTTTTAAGTAATGCTTTTCTCCTGTTTGTTACAACTAAAGTATTTTTAGAGTTGTTGTTGTTTTTTTTTGTTGTTTTTTTTTAGATAACACAGATAGGCTATCCATTCATTTACAGCAATTGAAAGCCTGCTATTTCTACTTCCATGACTGAAAGAAAACGACTTTTTAAAGGTTTTTAATACCTTACACAACCTTATAGATGCCGCTAAAATGTACACACGAGAAATTAAATAAAAAAGCAGCTTTACAGAAAACAAACACTACACACAGAGTTTACAAACATTAACCAAGATCTACACAAGATAAGCAACAGGTAAACCAAAATAATATTTCATAAGGTCAGATAGCAGATATTCATATATTACTTAAATGTGAAAAAAAAGAATTGAACGTGAATGTAAAAGAAACAAATAGCATGCAATAACTCCTTAAAACACAATATGTAACCCTGTCTGTGAAATCCAGATTAAAGTCTCATAATCTGATTATGAGATTAGGAGCATAAAAGTTTCTTGTTGATTTCAATCAAGATATCAATGTTATATTCACAAAATGTTCTTTTTATAGATAGAAAACCGTAAATAATAAAAAAGACTTTAGCTGGGTTTTCAAAGATTGTGTCACATATGTGAAACTGCATTTACATATATTAGGTTTCTCTAATGATCGAATTAATCTGGTGTCACTGGTGTTTTACAGCATCAGGCATTTGCAGGACTATTTGCATTAGCACGTTCAGTGTCATTCTCCACGGAGCTACAGCAGCACGCCGGAGCCACCAGCATTTTTCCTTGGGAGAGATATAAAATCGGCTGTATGACACTACTAAGGTCCATGAAGCCAAAGACGATATATTGTATGTAGCATTTGAAGATGTCTGGAGAAAAATAGTCTTGGAATGGATAGAGAACCACAGGTGGCAAGTAGTTAAAGACAACGATCATCAGAATGATGAGCACCATCTTACAGGCCTTTTTCTTGATAGGGTGTCTCTTGTCTCGTCCTGGAGCCGACTGTCTTAGAGCCCTAAGAATGGAGATGTTACAGAACACCATGAAGACGAATACGGTGAGGATCATGACGGTGAAGACTTTATCAAAGTCTGGAAAGGTTCCTACACACTTCCCTGCAGAGCAGACCAAAATCACAAACCACGTGACACCAATGCAAACAGGCCGATGCCATGTGTCCTTTAGTTTGGTGAAGATAATGGGATGCATTACAGCCATATACCTGTCTAAAGAGATACAGGACAAGAAGAGGGGCGAAAAGTCTTTGACGCCATAGAAAAAAACGAAGGATGTACCAGTTGGTGCTGGTAGTCAAATAGACAATGCTTGCAAATTCCAGAGGAAAAATGAGACAGAAAAAAATGTCTAGCACAGAAAGATGGGCGATGAAGATGTCTGATGTGGACGACTCGCGTCTCTTCTTTTGAATGAGCCACACAACCATTACATTGCCTGGGATGCCCAGGAACATGTTGAGAAAGCCCAAGGACAGGTAGAAGAAAAGTCCTGCTGGTATGTGTGCACAGATGGCGTACACAGTCTTATCGGTCTGAGATGAGTTTAGAGGGCGATGACTGATGAGCAGAGAAGAGTTGATGTAGCTGAAGTTGTCCATTATCGGAAATGTCTGTAAGCTTGTACAAACAGCTGAAAAATACAGTAGATTTATAAATATTGGACTCAGTTTATTCCATTACATTTTTACTTTTATTTAGAATAATCATCAAAACTATATGAAATACCACAAATGTAATTTTCTAGTGACCAAAAATGTTGAAAAGATTAAAAGAGAAAGACCGTTTGACCAGCACAAGTTTTTGTTTATTAGTTCTGTATTTTGTCACTCAATACTTTTTTCTTATTTTAACAGTTTTTTATATATAAAACATCATCATTACACACAGTCACATACACACTTGCTCTCTAATAGCGGGGCGTATTGTCACAATATAATATTTATGTTGTCAAGTGTTAATTGAAGGACACCTTTATCTATATAGTTTATTATTATGTAGTTTTATCTTTTCAAGTGAATTTTATTGTAATTAATTGTAAAAATAAATTTGTAGGTAGTATGTATTACCTTTTTTGGCCATTTTTGAAAGATACAATATAAAATAAACAGAAAAATATCTAGTCAATTATATATATACAATTATAATGTAACATTGAAAAGATTTAAATTTATAAACAAAAATTAAGTTAATAATATATGATTATAGTGTTTGTTCCGAGACGCGATAAACACCTTTTTTTAAGTTACCTCCAAAATCAGTATTGTATCAGGTCAGTATTAAAAAGTAAATTCTTAATTTTACGCAAAATCTGATAACCGCCGTGTTATTCTGTCATCTTTTCAGATTTTTTTCCAAACAAAAACGGCAGTTCTTCTTCTCAGCAGAATGCAATAAATCCGCTCAACCAATCACACCGCAGCATTTTACGCATGGTAACAATAATGGTGGCGTTTTGAATACACACTAGTTTTCCTCATCTTGTACTTCATGATCAACAAACAAACAAAAACAAATTAATACTTTAGATGATATTGATAAACGTGTTTTTCTGTGATGGGGAAGAAATGTAAGCCATAAAAATCAAATAATTTACATGAGAGGCATTCGGGGAAAGACATTTGTCGGCTGTTGCTTGTTCTTAACAGCATCAAGCTTCTGTCATGCTAACACATTGACCCCAGAGGATAAACTTTACATTATTTTCCTCGAAGTCAATGAAAATCGGCAGGACCAAAACATTTTACAGCTGGTCGTTTAGTGATGGCAGCAATAACAGTGTTCTTAACATGACAAAGTAAGTGTTTTGGTTAATGCCATTAATGTTTTTTATCAGTATACCACTAGTCAACTAAATGAATATAACGTGGCAAAGATGAATGCACATTTATAAATTGATTCAATGGATTTATAGCATTTTGAAAAAAAATCTTGGATTTATTGCATTTTGCGGAAAAAATAATCAGTTTTTAGAATACATTTTTGAAACTTAAATAATGGATTTGAATTTTTAATGTTATTATAACCTAAAGATGCTATGTGAAAGTTTGTAACAGAAAATAGCGGTTTTCATCTGGTCACTTATAGAAAACACATTTTTACCCAAATTAGTCAAAATGAATGTATTGCGTTTTGGAACCAATGCATGGTGAGTCGCTTTGTGTAAAATATGTGTAATGTTAATGGTTCAATAACAAACAAGCTTGTAAAAACACATAAATATATATTATTATTATTATTATTATTTAATCTTTAAAGTGTAAAATGGTTGTAATGCACATTTTTGAGTTAATGTTTTTCAAAAATTTGTGTTTTGAATAACATTTAACTATATTTTAGGGTTTTTTTCCTCAATAGTTTTGATACTCCTATTCAAATAGGTCAGGTTGTACAACCGAGCGGTGTCGTTTTATTTGCCAGATAAGTTTTCATGCACTCTTTGTGTCATGCTGATAGTGGCATTTAAAATGAAAATCCTAAAAAATAGTTTAAAACAACTTTACTATAAAACGAACACTTACAAATGTAATGCATTTATTGAACAAAATTATAAGCTAATTTATTAAAATTAAACCATTAGAGATAAATAGTATCTCATACCTTTAGTCTTTACAGTAGTGTTGAAATGGTCCACTTCAGAAGTCTACAGCAGGATCAGATGAAGTTTGTTGATACAAATAGAGATTCACTCCCATGATTCAACACCACAGAGATCTTCAAGAACCAATCAAACTAAGGGGTTCTTGATCCTAAAGGCCACTATGAAAATGACCACTATTTGTATATTAATGCGTTCACTGACCATATAAGATCAGCATCTTGATGATGAACTGATGAACTTGTGGATAGTGAGTTACTTTGATTTCAGTAATGTAAAAAATCCTTGTTGCACTTACATTTTTAAGTTTAAAAAACTTGAATTAACAAATAATCTAAACTTTTTTGACTAGTGATGAGTTGCTATAAGGTACAAAAATAAAGTTGAAATAACTTAAGGAAATTCAACTTTATTTTTTTAATTTATAGCAACACCTCACTAGTCAAAAAAAGTTTAAATTAATTGTAAATGTAAGCGTGGCCATACCCACCATTGAGGTCCCCAAGGTCCGGACCTCTGTCATTTTCTGACGCTTGTCTTATTTGACTGAACGCTCCGCGTTCGCATGACTTCTTGTGGCGCCACCATGCGAACATGTGGCTCACATGTAAAATAGCAAAAATGGGCCAAATATAACAAATCACATGTTGGGCCTTTTTAGGCAAAGATGCGGTGCTCACGGCAGGATGTCATCTGAATATGAACCAAAAGTGGCCCATCCATATTCAAATATTGAATATGTCCCAAATATCAAACAACAAATATGTGCCACCTTTGCCCAAAATGTTGCACAACAGACACGTCCTAATCTTGGAATAAACCAAATGTGGCCCTCACATGTGCAGCAAATGTGGCCCAATTCTTTACAAATGTGTCTGGGCCAGTTTTGGCAAAGATATGGCACAGTAAGCATCAGCTTATGTGGGTGTGTGTCTAAAGTGGCTCAAATGTGATGTAGCAAATGTGGCCCAGTTCTTTTAAAACATATCCGAGCCGGTTTTGGCAAACATATGGCACAGTAAGCACCGGCTCGTGGGTGTGAGTCTGAAGTGGCCCACCTATGATGTAGCAAATGTGGCCCAGTTCTTTTAAAACATATCCGGGCCAGTTTTGGCAAAGATATGGCACAGTAAGCATCTGCTAATGTGGGTGTCCACATACCCACCTGACAGAGAAAAGTTCTAAAAACGTTCCCTATGTTCCAACATAGAAAGTGTCCAGTTTTCTTGACGTTCTAAGAATGTTTTTGTGTTGTCTGAACATTAGAGAGATGTTACATTTAACCATTTTCAATTGTTATGACAATGTCCTGTTTTAATGTTCAGACAATGTTTAAAACTAAAACTGTTTTCTATATTGACTTGTTTGTTTGTTTGTTTGTTTGTTTGTTTGTTATGTAAATGATAGAGAAACATTGCATTTTATTATTTTAAAACTGTTATAAAACATTATTTGTGAATGTTCAGTAAAAATATTGATTTGTTTAATTTTAGCTCACCATTATTGTGATTAGTGTTTGTTTTAGTTGGACCCTTGACTTATTTACTAACTTTTCCCTGGTTGCCTTATTTTATAAAACACATTTGTTATGGTAATGTAAAGTTAATAGTGCAATTCTGTGGTGGTTGGTATATATTTGTAAAAATCATCATCAAATTAATTGATTTACTCAACAAAAGTTTCTTTTCTGTCAATAATATGTATGAGATCTAGCACTTTTACAGCAGTTTGTCATTAAGGAGTTTTAGAAACTTTGGATAAAATATAACCACTGTATACTTGGGACGTACAAACATCAAGAATCAGAGTATGAATCTCAACCATGGTGACAAAGAAAATGGTAAAAAGTTAACTATTTATTCATGTCGCAGTGCATGCTGGGAGTCCTGGATGAGATTTGTAATTTGCTAATACCCAGCATGCATTGCAGCATGAAGTTTTTCATTTAATTGTCACCATGGTTGAGATTCATACTCTGATTGTGGTTTCACTCTGCCTTGCTTATGGTTGAGATGTGTCAAACAGGAGTGGACCACACAAGTGCCGTCAATCCATGCCAGGTGTGGGCCAGAGAAAGTTGTTGGATCTGGGCTGAATTTGGGCCAACTATTACCCAGATTTGGGCCAGTTCTGCATTATTTCTTTGTGGTTGGCTGACATGTGGTATTTCTATGGCTTGCTTTCTGAAAAACAGTGGTGGACCGCTCAAATGCCATTATTCCATGCCAACGGTGGGCCAGATGAAAGTGTCAGATGTGAGCCAGATATGGGCCACAGCAATTTTGCTATCTGGGTAAGCATCCTTTGAGTTGGGATGGCCTTACTAGCCTCAAGTCGCGCTGCTGTGACGCAATCGGTCTTAAAATATGTCCTTAGAAGGTTGCAGCCTTTGAATTGAGACACAGCACATGTTCATCTTTTGGCTTAAACATTTTATTGTACAAACTTTCTTTTTTTGCAGAAGTGTAGCACCATTAGATAGGTACCTGAGTAAAGAGTGGCCAAGTTAATTAACTTGTTCTGATATATTTTAGAAAAAACAAACAAACGGTTTGAAATGCAACATGCATTTCAAATATGTTTGTGATATGTGTGATTAACTGTATTAAAAAAGGTATATTTGATAGTTGTATTGAGCAGCTGCACTTTGATTGATTGATTCTTTGTTATGGACTTATTAAATCCTAATTAAATGGGGTGGGGTTAAAAAATGGCCATATTAAAAAAAATGTATCTACAATTAACTCAATTAAATTAACAATTAAATTTTTATTTGTTGACTCTACTAAGGTTGGAGTTTACTTAAACTTCTCTTGTAAAATTAACTAAATTATTGTTTGTTGAGATTACTTAAACAAATTGCGTGGAACCTGTTGACACAATATTTTTTATTGAATCCAACACTTGAAGACATTAAAGTTAATGAAATAACAAAAGACTGTAACTTACCAACTTCTTCTTATAGTGTTAAGCTTAAGTTTAAGTTTTATCATGGAATTTTGATTTCCTGAACAACTTTTACTGAAGTTACTGCAGTTAACATGAAGCCTTTTGCTTCATTAACAGACAGTAAATCCAACCCATTCTCACCAAAAAGCGTACAAATGACACGCAGTGTGATTATCGTAAATCAGATGTGAGAAGTTTAAAATTCAGCCTTCAGTTTTCTTTATGGGATATGGACCCCATTAAGTAGCCTTGGCCAACCCATTTATAAAATTCTAGTTCCCCCACTGCATTATTGATATTGTATTTCAGCATATTAAGTGTATAATATGTATGTGTATATTGTGAATTAATTTAATAAACTAATTATTGATATGCTTTAATTCACTAAAATAATTGTTACAATGTATTTTTGTAACAATTTGAAATCTATAGGTATTTGATTCTTTGGTTTTCTGATGTATGTAGAGAAGAGAAATAAGATTTTTTTTTCCTGGGGTGCATGCCCTAGAAAAATACTTATATCAACCTCAATATTTATAAAATCCTGCGTACGGCCCTGAATGTAAGTTGATTAAACTTAAAAAGCAAGTGCAAAAATGAAAGTTTTACAGTGTACACTGTAAAACCAAAATTGTAGCCACAGTGCTACATGCAAGTTTAATCTAAATTTTTATGCAAGTCTTATTATTTTAAGTTTTTGACTTAATATATTGTTTAATATGTTGATATATTGTTGACATAACTTATAAAAGAGTTAAAATTATGAACTTAATTTCTTAAGTTAATGTAAAACAAAACTTATCTTGACATGATTTTTTTTACAGTGAACATGTACGTGACATTTGTTTAAAAAACATGAGTGAAGTCAAGCAGCAACTTATTTGTCTTATATCAGCCTAATGCAAAACAGTCAGATGCAAAACATCAGTCTGCTACAGTCAGATGCAAAACTTATCAGTGATACAAAGCAAACGTGTAATGTGGCTCTGTGTAATGTGTTATGTGGCTCAACGGAAAAGCAATGGTAAGCCAGTGGTGGATGTGCACAAATGCTTACTTGAGTGAAGTACAGATACTACTGGCCAAATGTTACTCCATTGCAAGTAAAAGTTGTAAAGACTGATTTTTACTTGCAGGTAAAATACCAGAAGTACTTGTTTTATATGCCTAACCGACGAGGAGATAGGGGAGAACCGGGGCAAAAGTAACATGGGACTAAACATTTGCATCCCAAACTATGACAGCATCTTTAACACACAACCCCTTGACAAATCTGACAAATATCGCGTTATTTACTCACTGTTTTCCGTGTAGATTCAGAAAGGTGTGTTCAACCATGATAAGTACATTCCAAAAGCAGTCATTTTTTTCTTATAACCATTGTGTTTCTCGTTTCATGTGTTACAATGCTTATCAATCTACAGGTTATTTAGTGACCTAACACATCCTGAAGTTTGACTTCTCTGAGTTTTTCGAATTAAAAGTAAATCGAGTTTAAATAAATCCTGTTGGGAAAAAAGTAACACTTGTTACTGAACCAGGAGCCAGTAGGTAGACTGAATGTAAGTAGAAATTATCTTTATTGTAACACACAGGGTATATGAAGCAGACAGGTGAGTATTTAGATATGGTAGATGATAGAGCACTTAGCTGATGGTAACAAAGTTTTTGTTTTCAGGAGCGGATGATGATCAGATTGGTTGGTTCAGAGATGAAGAGTTCAAAGGATATCCAGGTAAGTGTAGCAGGTGAGTCTAGCATTGAGTGTGAAGGTGAGTTATTTAAAGGGGTATGGTGATGAGGCACAGGTGATGGTGATTAGTAATTAGGGGAATGTGAACGAGTGGTAGGAGTGAATGATGAGGTTGATAGTTCTGGAGATGGGATCCTGACAGTACCCCTCCTCCCGAGGCAGCTCTTGACGCCAGTTGAGAAGGGTAAGTACGACGGCGAGGTCTCCCTCAAGGTCTGGGGACAGGACGGTCGGGGTGGTCAGAGTGGAATTGGGTAAGTAGAGCTGGATCCAAGATGTCCTCCCGGAGAACCCACGACTGTTCCTCGAGGCCATAGTCCTCCCAGTCCACAAAGTATTCCACACGGGAGCCTCGCCGCCAGGAGTCCAGGATGTCATGTACCCTGTAGATGGGGTCTTTTTCAATGGGAACGGGAGGAGGAGGTACGTCATCGGTGCTGGGGTCTGTGGAAGAAGGAGAGACAGGATCAGTGAATGGTTTTAACAAAGAAACGTGAAATGAAGGTGAGATCCTGTATTCTGGAGGTAGGTTGAGTCTGTAGGTGACCTCATTCAGCTGCCTCTGCACGGTGAAGGGACCAATGTATCGAGGACTCAGCTTACTACAGGGGAGACAAAGGCAGATGTCTCGAGTGGATAACCATACCTTTTGGCCTGGTTGGTACTGTGGTGGGTTTGAATGATGACAGTTGGCTTGATCTTAATGATGTCTGACGGCTTGTTGTAGACCAGGGGTGGGGAACCCTGGTCCTGGAAGGCCACCGTCCCGCACAGCCCAGCTCCAACCCCAATCAAACACACCCGAAAAATCCAATTCAAGTCTTCACGATCACTTGGAAATTAAATTCAGGTGTGTTTGATTAGAGTTGGAACTAAACTCTGCAGGACAGTGGCCCTCCAGGACCCAGGGTTCCCCACTCCTGTTGTAGATGAACGTAAGCTGAGTCCCAAACCCTCTCACTCTGATGGAACTAGTGGTCGACAGCTGGAACCACTGAAGGTTCGCCTGACCAAGAGAATAGAGGTGGTTGATAGCCCAGAGTACATCGGAACAGGAAGAGACCAGTGGTGGATTGAGGTAAAAAGTTCTGGGCATATTCGGCCCAGGGGAGATAGTGGCTCAAGCTGTGCTGGTACTGATGGCAGTAGGTACGGAGGTGACGACTGATCTCTTGAATTTTACCCTCAGTCTGACCATTGGTTTGGGGATGATAACCGGACGATAGACTGATGGTAACACCTAGGAGGTTGAAAAACTCTCTTCATACCTTTGAGATAAATTGTGGCCCATGGTCTGAGACAATATCTTCTGGAATTCCAAAGTTTTGGAATACATGGTGGAATAGGGCCTCCGCGGTCTCGAAGGCAGTGGGTAGTTTGAGAAGTGTTATTAACTTGCATCCCTTCGAGAACCTATCCACGACGACTAGTACACAGGTGTTGTTCTGGGACTTGGGCAGGTAGCCAGTACCATTGACTGAGAAGCGAGAGGGTCTGCCTGCTACCTGGGTGTCCGGTGCGGGGTTGGTGAGATTCCCCTGGGTGATGAGCTCATCAATATCCCAAATGATAGGGCTGACAAACATGGCTGGAGGGAGTATGGGTTCGGAAGGGAGATCCTCAGAGAATATATGTAGTCGAGAGAGGATGTCTGCCTTCAGGTTCTTACTTCCAGGTCAGTAGGTTACCTTGAAGTTGAATTGGGTAAAAAAACAAGGACCAATGAGCTTGATGTGGGTTTAACCTTTTAGCGTCCCGAAGATATTCCAGGTTACGGTGATCGGCGATAACTTCAAAAGGGTAATTAGCACCCTCCAATTAGCACTTGATGGCGAGCAACTCATGGTTACCGATGTCATAGTTCCACTCTGCCGGAGAGAGTTTCTTGGAAAAGAAGGCACGTGGATGGAGTTTGGGAAGATTCCCCTGCCACTGAGAGAGGATGGCCCCCACTCCGGAGGATGAAGCATCAACTTTGACTATGAAAGGGATGTCAGGATCTGGATGCACAAGGATGGGGCTTTGAGAAGACAGAAAGCATCTTTGGCTTCTGGAAATAGAGTGACATTCTTGGGAGTTCCTTTAAAGATGAAGTGAGTGGAGCACTGATATGACTAATTTATGATAAATCTACAGTAAAAGTTAGCAAATCCAAGGAATTTCTGTAAATCCTTCATAGTGATGGGCATGGGCCAGTTATGAATGGGTTCCACCTTCCTCTGGTCCATTTGTACACATTGTTAATTGACAATGTGCCCCAAAAACTGGAAAAAGTATTGAACTCACATATCTCAAGCTTAAGGTACAGTTGATGCTCTCGTAATTTCTCCAGTACAAGGGTTACATGATGCTGATGTTGGGTAAGCGTATAGGAGTGGATCAATAAATTTTCTATGTAAACGATGACAAATTTATTCAGGTACCCACGAAAAATCTCGATCATGTATCCCTGGAACACGGAGGGAGAGTTGGATAATCCGAAGGGCATGACCTGGTATTCATAATAGCCTGAGGGGATCGCAAAGACGGTTTTCCATTCGTCGCCTCGACGGATGCAGATTAAGTTGTATGCATTTCTTAAGTCCAATTTAGAGAAGATGCGGTCTCCTCGTAGCTGTTCCAAGGCAGCAGGGACCAGAGGAAGGGGATATCTGAATTTTACAGTCTGAGAATTGAGATGACGACAATCAATACAGGGTCTCAAGCCTCCTTCCTTTTTGGCCACAAAGAAAAAGCTGGAAGTGGCAGGGGATGTAGATGGTCGAATTAACTACTGGTTAAGAGCTTCCTCAACATACTCCTCCATGGCCTTCTTTCAGGAATGGATAGGGGGTAGATACGAGTAGTGAGGCTCCAGGTAGCAGGTCGATAGCACAGTCCCATGGCCAATGTGGGGGAAGTTGAGTAGCCAGTTGCTTGCTGAAGACATCCTGGAACGCCCAGTATTCTTCGGGTATTTCCACCTCTTTGGAAACAGTAGGGCTTTCGACCGTCGTAGATCTGACTGGGAGAGAAGACTCGGGCAATCCTCCGCCTCACCTGAGTATGCCGCTGGTCGGGCCATGGGACTGACAGAGGCAGCTGAAGAGGCAGCGGGGTTTTGAGGAAGTAAATGTAGCCGGGCTGAGTGAAGGATATCTTCGGGTACGGCAGGAGGGTGACTGGGTGGTGATGGAAGTAATGACAGATGGACAGCTTGTACCAACTTCGCAAAGGGATTGCGAATCGGGTTCCCTTCGGTCTCCGTGGTGTTTTGCATTTTTGCAGGTCTGGTCTTCTGTCATGCTGTGAACCAGGAAGAACACTCAATGTAAGTAGAAATTATCTTTATTGTAACACACACAATAATGAAGCAGACAGGTGAGTATTCAGATATGGTAGATGATAGAGCACTTAGCTGATGGTAACAAAGTCTTTGTTTGCAGGAGCGGATGATGATGTTGATGAGTGGTTGGTTCAGAGATGAAGAGTTCAAAGGATATCCAGGTAAGTGTAGCAGGTGAGTCTAGCATTCTAGTGATGTGACCAGATGGGGACTGAGTGTGAAGGTGAGTTATTTAAAGGGGTATGGTGATGAGGCACAGGTGAGGATGATTAGTATTCAGGGGAATGTGAATGAGTGGGAGGAGTGAATGATGAGGTTGATGGTTCTGGAGATGGGATCCTGACAGTAAGTTTGTACTGTTGGTTGCTCTTGAAACATTTAATAAAACTGAAATTTAAAATAAAAATGTAATTTCTTTATTTTTTTACAAAGATAAATGACAAAAAACATACACATTACATATTAACAAGATCATAGTCATGTATATTTAATTAAAACAAGTTTAACACAAAAATCTATCTTGTTTTGTTGCGTTACTTTCGTCCCAGCTGTCAGGGTTAAAATGTAACAATTCACTACTCATGCTTAAAGTGAAATTATACAGAAGTTCTTTTACATTTTTTCAAAATTCCACCTGGTATTGATAGACCACACTTGTGAGTGACAACAGCAAAAATATATCTCTGTCTAAAACATTATCTTTTAAAATTGTTTATCTGAAAAATGGTAACCCCACCCCCCCCCCCCCCCCCCCCGGCTCTTCCCTAATCCATAAAAATTTGTGATAAGTGTTTAGAGTGTCATGTGTGTGGTTCCTTTTTCCAAAATATGTGTTCTGCGCCTCGAGAGATCCTGTGTGCATCATGTGTTTTGTCAAAATAAGTGCCTGCTGCACACACGTCAAAACCATTTATGATAAAAGAGACGCTCATGTTCACAAAATACACGCAAGACAGTCAATTAACAGTAAACTCTGATTATGCATGAGATTATGCGAGTATCTGGCAAACGCGAGGGTCTCTTTTATCATAAACCCTTTAAACGCATCTGTAGCAGGCACTTATTTTGACAAAACATACATGTTGTGAGTGATGAACTTGGCATCGAGCGCCCCGCCGTCACTGACTTCTACTAGCCAAAAAAGAAAAAAGAACCAGATTAACTACGTCACATCTTTATTTATAAAGCATTATTATTTATTAGAAAAACTCTGAATTGCATATTATTCAAACAAAATTGTTTCATCTTGCCAAATCTCCTCCCTTCTTCTTTCATCCTAGTCCTTTTCACCAAAACTGTCCTAGTCCTTTTCACCAAAACTGTCCTAGTCCTTTTCACCAAAACTGTGCACTCTTTTAACATCAAGCAAGTCCTGCACTTTATTTTCTAATTCCTGGATGTTTAAATCCAAAACCAAAATGTCATGCGCATGTGGATGGACACCCATAAGTATTTAGAATGGTACAACTTTCGGAAAACATACAGATAAAAATCATTTTAGATGTTTAATCTCCTGGTGTCATATTTTTTGTTGTTTGCAACATAATACTTAATCATGTGTAACTGGAACCACAAATGTAGACAAATACACTGCTTCATATTAAAAAAAACATACTTGGTTCATAAACAAATTTGATTATAATTATTGGTTCTTCCTAACCCCAAAAAGCTGGAAGAAATCTAAAATGCAAGCCAAACCAAAGCTGGGATCTTAGGAGGTTAAGGTCTCCAACCCTGTTCCTGGAAGGCACCTGTTCTGCAGATTTCAGTTCCAACCCAAATCAAACACAGTGGTCAGACACTGGAACAGACAGTGGTCAGGGCAGACCGCAAACATTCAAAGATGGTCAGACAGACAAAGTTAGTGGCAGACAGTAAACACTCACTAATCCAGGGATAGACAGAGTTCAGGGCAGGCAGCAAAAAAAACAGAGGTATGAACACTCCATGTCAAAACACAGGTAATCCTTAGAATAAACACGAGAGTAAACCACTCGGTATGTCGCTGGGCAAACAATAATTCACGGAGACTGTTGCGGAGAAGATAAATCTCCTATTGATTGATGGATCGACTGACGGGCCGATCGACGGAGACACAGATTGACAGATGCACGGAATAAGAGTCTGGCTTTTATAGGGAAGGGTGTCACATGTGTGGAGTTATTAGAGTGGTGTGTGGGATGATGGAAATTATAGTCCTAATACTCCAGTGAACTTGACAGCTGAAGATCGGACTGTTGGAGGCATTCCTGAGAAATACCCCTTTAAAAGCATCTGTAATGTTCATGTTATTGGGAAGAAACAGTAAACAATGGCATGCACTTAGCGGTCTGTAGGTGTAGTGGCATTTACATTTTTAAAGAGACATGACAAGCAGCCTGCACTCCTAAAACAGTTGTGTTAAAACAACAAATTGTATGTCACATCTCTGTGTTATTATTGGAGCAACACATTTTGTGTCATTTTAACTCATGTTTTGTTGTACCTTTTATTTATTTGAACACAAAATGAACACAAAATTACACATAGGGGATGTTTCCCGGACAGAGTTTAGATTGATCCAGGACTAAGTTTTAGTTATATTAGGACATTATAGTTTTTGGGTCAGTGACAAAAACGGTTTGGCAAGATGAGAAATACAAAAATCTTTAAAAAAAAAAACTTGTTTTAAAAGCATGCATCAGGTTTATTTCAATGCACCTTGTATGTATGTTAATTTTATGCAATAAAAAATTACATTTGCACCATTTTTATGAAAGTTAAGACCGAATGGACCTGAAAATATCAAATGGTGTATACGCCAATTGCGCCAAAGAATGATCAATATTAAATGTTTTATCTACCTTGATGGCACATAAGCATAATAGTTAAATATAAATAGTTTTAAAATATAATTTTATTAGTTATTTCTAAATGTAAATTTGAAAATTCGTCCTGCTGAAAACAGCTCTGTTTCTAAATAATCTTTGATTTAATCTTTAAATGATGTAAAAATGTATGTAAAAATCATATTACACTAAACTAGATGATTATATTTATTGTACTATTTTTTGCACTAGTATTTTTTAAATGAAAATGTATATTGTATATATATATATATATATATATATATATATATATATATATATATATATATATATATATATATATATATATATATAAAATTTTCATTAAAAAAAAATACTAGTTACATCAATTGACACAGACTGGTTACACCAAATTGACATTTTTGCAATTATCCCCAAAACATTCTTTCAAAATGAAATAAAACCAGAAATTTTTGACTTGATCCTCAAAAAAGAGAATGTTTCCAAGTAATCTTCTAATTTATTTTGAAATTTTACCCTTACATTTAATTGAACCATACGGACACAAAATAATTAACGTCACGTCATTGACCCTTTTACAAACAAACCTTACAAAAAGCAATACTGGTGTGCATCTTGAGACAAAAAATGCCACTGATATATGTTAATATATGTCAGTACAAGTTGTTTTTAAATTAAGCCGTGCTTAAATAGCATAACACAAAATAATGTGTAAAAAATTAAGTGTAAAAATAAATAAATAATTGGAAATTGCCATCTGTTCAATCGGATTTATCATTATATTTACTAAAAATATATGAGGGATGCCCATTAGTATATTTTTACACTCTATATGGTTCCCCAATGCATTGTGGAGGGTCCCAGAATCCCCCCAGCCCCCCTCACTTCGAGCACACTGAGCCGGGGTTAAATGTCTTGGTCAAGGGCACATCGATGAAAGCCCAAAGCTTGTTTCTTGATGACTTCAACCACGAAATCTTTATGTCATCAGCCCAGATGCTGAGGCACTACAGCAAATCACCCATAAAGCAGCACTGCACCACATCACCAATAAAACACCACTATACCACACCACCCATGAAACACCACTATACCACACCACCCATTAAACACACGTTCATCATGAAAATAGTACGGAAATGCACAGAAGGTTGAAAACAACATCTCCACAGCCGCTTTCTACTAGATCAGTGTTTCCCAAACAGGGGGGCAGGGCCTCCAGGAGGGCCTCAACAGATTTCCAAAGGCGCCTTAAGACAACTAAAACTGATTCAAAATATCGCTTTATTGTTTTTCTTACAGTAATGTACAAGTAATATAAGCTGCTCCTCCTAACCAGGATGTAGTACAGTATGGAAGATACAACCATGTACGTCAACCTGTTAGAGTTTGCATCTCCCACTGTTTAAATCCCACATCTGTGCATGAGTGTAGTATTTTTGCCGATCAAGGTGGATAAGCCTGCTCCCCGCTTTGTGCAATAATGTGTTAATTCCCTCCAACCCACTCCACTCCCACCCACATCACAAACAAATCATATGATACATCCATTACTGAGTAACAAAGAAAAGCCAAGAGGGCTAAAATATGATTATGTTTAAAAAAAACTGGTCCATATAGAATCATAATTCATGAGCTCTTTATTTTGTTATATGTGTTTTGAATTGCAAAGCTGTGAGGCAACAAAAAGGAAACCCACAAGCCTGTCAGACCACTTACAAACTCCACACATCTTTACTCTTTCTACACATCGTAAACTCACACCTATTGGACACCAAGAATATGTGTGTGTGCGTGCGTGCGTGCGTGCGTGCGTGCGTGTGTGTGCGTGTGTGTGTGTGTTCTGAACTGCCCCCCAGTGGTAGAAGCTGAAACTACAGCTGAAAGGCCTTCATTAAATGAAACTGCTACATTAAATAAACCTGACACTAGTTAAACTCTCTTTCACTTACTGTGATACTCACATGACTTGTTGCTCTAGAGTCCCATCACTTACTAACTGTCAAATGTACTTTTAGAAGTGCATGATTTTAACAAATGAATGATGGCCAGTATGATGGTTTGTCCAAAAAAGGACAATATTCACAAACTAGTAGAATCAGATATCAGCTAACCCCCATTTTGTCTGAAAAATGCTAATGTCTCTTTAAATGTGTCCTGAATATTTGGGAAGGACAACCCGTATACTGCTGAATACGTCGGCTGGTATTTACAGTAACATTGAGCGCTGTCCAATGTGCTGAATTTCTACAGATCTTCTACAATGAGTTTCCACCAGGGGTCGCCAAAACTCTCTTACATAATATAAGATCATTTGGGGCAAATTCAGGCTTTTTGCTGGCAGACAAGTACTCTTATGTGTACACACACTGAACATAGTGATCAACTGTTCAAAATTTCATGTGGTATAATTAATGGCAAGGACTTTAGTCACACATATAATGCACTTCCCTACTGAAAAATCCTGGTTTAAGCTGGCCCTCCCAGCCTGGCAAAGTTGATTTTGGTTAAAAAATGACCAAAACACAGCTAGACCAGCTTGCTACACCAGCAAAACCAGCTAAAACCAAGCTGGAAGACCAGCTAAAACCAGCTCACCAGCTTATGCTGGTCTTAGCTGGATTTTTCAGTAGGGTAACTTCAAGTTCACTTACAATCAGTAAATATGGTCACAGTGTCATTGTTGCCAGTAAAAAGGTTCAAAATAATCAATTTCAAAACAGAACACATAAACTGCATGAATGTCATGAACAGTTGTTTTGGCACCGGATCATTTTTTCATTTTCACTCATTTCTAGATGCATGTGAGCTAGTGATGTTACGGCTGATGATCTTTTGAGCACTGCACTTTTCTATCCTACTAAAATATGTGTAGGGATGTTCACAAGCATTCTCTTTTGTGATAAGAACCATATTTTACTGGTCAATGCTACTTTTAAAGCTGTCACATTCCTGACAATTTTCCTTGCACCAGCAGGGGGCCCTAGCGTGCATTTAAATCATAGACTGTAAAAATAGATTTAAAGCCAGAAAATTCAAATTAAAGTTTATTTGATTGATGTTTTTTCGCAAATGAATACAGGTTTTTTTGTAACCCCATAGTACTCAGAACAAAAAGGATGTTCATTTGCATGCAATATATGGGTAGACTGGCACACAGTAGGCCTACACAGATCACAAGAGGGCGCACTTCCGCATATTGACTCCCATCATTTTGCTACCTACACTCTAAAAACAAACGGTGCTATATAGCACCAAAAGTGGTTATTTGCTCGTAATCATAGAAGAACCGTTTTTAGTGCCATATAGCACCAGTGAAGCACCAGTGAAGCATCTGTGTAGAACCATATAGTGCTATGTAGAACCATATTTGGTGCTATAGTGGTTCTATATGGCCCCTATATGGTTCTACACAGGTGCTTCACTGGTGCGGCAATCCTCTGTGTTGCCTATGCCACAGGCCAGCACTAAATGTTTCATCTGTCTGGATGCAGAAGACACTAAATCACCATATGTCATAGTGCTTTCTTAGTTCCCCATTGACTTAACTTTATTTCTTTATTTGTTCACATAACAAAATACACATAAACTCTACAAAATGAATAAGTATACAATTTATCAAGCATTTGACTGATTTGACAAAAGCAATCATATATAGTGACCCCACAGACCACTGCTAAAACTGTCCACATTGGCTACTTTGACCACTTAAAGGAGATCTGATTCAGATATGATTAAGAAATATTTCCTGAATTTATACTCGACTATCCAGTGCAAAAAGTTACAAAAATGTAGATGCAAAAGGTAGAATCATATTCAGTTCAACTCAGTTTGAATCTATTTGCTGATATTTCTTAACCATCAGAGAGTGTACAGGAAAACTGCACAACATGCATACAAACCGACTCCACCACACATTGACCACATAAGCAGAGGCATATAGTGTCGTGTCTATTTCTGTCTTATATGTGCTGAACTTCAGTGGAAACAATAGTGGTTAAGATTGTCCATGACTGAGAATGAAAGACCCTTCCCCAAAAAACAGTTTCTGAAATTAATTGAGTAAAATTATCTCATATTTGTGGCTTGAAAATATTTTTAAATTATTCTGACGAATATAATTGCCATAGAGGCAGCTTTATATTTTGCAGGCTTGACCTGCAGACCCAGACTGCTTACATCATATCTAAAAGAAATATAAATACATTACTAAACCAGTTTAAATGCACACAGGAAACCCACTATAACATCCTGTTATTCAGCTCATCCTTATTCGCTTCAACAAAGGTCAGTGACACATACAAAACAACAAACTAAAAAAGTTTTTTTTCATATCTCTTTTTATTACAGAAAGACATACACACCAACAGAGAGTGAAAGGGTCAGATGCCACAGCCCATAGATCGTTTCATCGGGCGCACGTGCGGTGACGCGATAAGCATCTGGTCCGAACTTTATTTCCGGTTTCTGTTTGTTTAATGGTCTGACTAGTTGCTGAAATGGAACTCTTAAACAAATACCTTGTCGAAAATAACTTGTTTGCTTGTTATATAAATAAACTACTTTTAAAGGACTTTGTTGTTATTTATTCTTTGCAGAGTTTACCGGAAGTTACATGATAACCACACAAGCTGCGTGTTTATGTTGTTACTGCTGAAACCGTCTATATCAAAACAGTCAATGAATGCTTTAGGCTTAAAGGGGCCATGTCACAAGACTTTTTTAAGATGTCAAATAAATCTTTGGTGTCCCCAGAGCACATAAGTGAAGTTTTAGCTCAAATACCATATAAATAATTTATTGTAGCATGTTAAAATTGCCACTTTGTAGGTGTGGGCAAAAATGTGCCGTTTTAGGTGTGTCCTTTAAAACACTGATCACAATGATGGTGGTGTTGAAACTTAAACTAAATTGTGCTGTCAATTATTTTCTCTCTCTCTTTCTCTCTGCACTAAATGGCAGTGCTGTGGTTGGATAGTGCAGATTAAGAGGTGGTATTATTATAATAAGAGCTCCTTATGCAGTGGCGGAGCCAGAGGGGTGTCCAGGGTGGCACTGGACACCCTTGACAGGTCACTGGCCACCCCGTGTGCCACCCCAAATTTAATGCGCTACTTTCACTTAATCGCTATGTTTATTTTCGACGTGCGGCAGCACAGCACATTGAACATTATGAATATTAATCACTGCGGTCGCGGCGCAAACTCTTTATTTTTCAATCACTGCTCAAAGAGACTTGGATTACTCTGCTGATTTTGGACATACAGATATGATTTATACATCATTCAAAACGTTAAAGTGTCATTTTTTGTATGTCTATAAAAACTGAATGTTGTGCTTTTCACAAAATTAAGAAAATATACATAGTGCGCGTTCTGTTATCTCTCCATCGTGATGTCTTTTCAAAAACGCGTCAGATAAAATACTGTTATTTAACGAATACTTTTCATACCATCAGAAGATAAATGTCATGTCTACATAATGCTGGGAATCTCTTTAAAATGATGTAAGTGAAGTCGTACATTGCTAATAGGGCTTGGGCGCCGCGTTGCATTCTGGGACGTGGCGGCCATGTTGGTGGCCTCGCGAATGTAATCATACAGCAAGTTGAACGAGGAGAAGCGGCAGAGTTGGGAGAATTAAAAGAAAGAAAAAAGATGTTAAAATCCGGAAAAGTATGTGTAATTTACTGGGATACGTTAAACAGGGAAGCAGGGACCGGTATGTGGACAAAATCGGAACTATTAACGGTTGGGATCCATATGAAAAAATAGTAATTTAAGATAACAGCGTGGTTGTTGTAAGAGCACGATTTCACGCCAATCTGTAAGCAAAGTCACGTATGACCTAGCTTAACAACTAGCTTAGTTAATGCAGCAGTTTTTGCTGTCAGCGGAGGGATAGCAACACAAAGATGAATGTTAAAATGTTCCCGTATTTTGGGCGAGTAAACCGGGACATTTCCCTTATGTTCAATGTTGACTTAAGCTATATAAATTAATATTCAGATGTTATACTTCACTGTCGTATATATAAATGTCATTTATATGTCATGTATACACATTACTGAGGGGTTGAGGTTAATGTTTGGTTTCCGATATTGAATAAAACATAATGAAGTTTTGTTCTTATCTGTCATTTTTAATGTAAATTACTTTTAATGTGTTACTTTATTATTAATACAGCAACGGTTTACCATGGTTGAAAAAATAACGACAAATTAATCAAATTAAGACACACGATTGAGAGAAAGTATGTCTATAAACAGAGCTCAGCATGGAGCGCAGCAGTAAAGGAGGCAACCAACATGGCTGCCACGACAAGTAATGACGTCACGACGCCCAAGCCCTATAGGCTACTACATGATTTCACCGTATGCTGGAAGTGTGGTAATTTTCTTGTGGACTGAATAAAGTCTAAGATTGCCAATTCTGTTTACAACAAAACCCAGCACGTTTTCATTCTTGACGTGATCTTTATAGGCTACTGTATGATTGTTAATTCGACTGGATTGCCACATTAAACTTGAAAGCGCGTTGCGCATATGCGATAGTGCGCGTGCACAGCAAGAGCTTAAAGGGCGTTTTGCAGGTAAAATTTTTCAACGAATTTGTGCAATTTGCTTGTTGATAATAAACATTTAGACTGTTATCCATTGTATTTTATGTTGTTGGGTATCACAAAACCCGAAAAAGTATGAAAAAGTACAGCAATTTGCAATGATTCTCCTTTCCCTCACAACGCACTGTATGACGTCACGCTGGGGAGAGAATTTACCAAAGCCGCCTTGAGAGCATTGAGAATGACTATAGAAAGACGAGTAAAGTACAGTTCTGATAGCGCAGATTATAGATAAATACATACATACATATATAGATAGATAGATAGATAGATAGATACATAGATAGATAGATAGATAGATAGATAAATAAGATAGATAGATAGATAGACAGATAGATAGACAGACAGACAGACAGATGGATAGGCTAGTATAGAGAGATAGGCAGACAGCCAGATAGCATAAGGTTAACATATCTTCGTGTAGAAAGTAAACAAACAATTAACATACTCGTGCATGCTGGCTTGAGGGGGTCCATGATCCTGCCTGAAATGGGTGTAACTTTATGCGATCTTCAGCACAAACGGTTTTGGCAGCATGTCTCTAATCCTGGAAGGTGAGTGAAGCACGTCACGTCTGTTCGCGGGGACCAGCGACCCAAACGAACTCACTTTCTTACAGCCAGTAGCGGAATGGCAATCGAGAGAGTCGGGACTTTCCCGGGCCGATCTGATAATAGTTATACATTTCGAGTTATATTAGCAACACCGTCTGGCGGCGTGATGTGCGCCGGTTCCCGCAGCCCGCTGGTCAAACTGTGCAGGCAGCCTCTCTGCTCAATAAAGTATATAAAAGTGCTCAACCTGTTCGGCAGGTCCAAACATGTACAGGATTTATAAAAATACGGTGATCAATGAGCGGTTCCTCCTCAAATGGCTTAGCCTGTCGTGATGTAAAAAGCCGCCGAACGCCTGTTTATTACAGTATGTATGCGGTCGGATCCGAGTGTGCTGCAGCTGCTGACTGCTGCTGCGTATAAAATGATCGTGTGATTCGTTATAATCGCATAAACAATATAACAAAGCATCCTTTTATTTCACAAAACAATATATTTGAGATATTACTTGATGGACTAGTAAGTGTGGATTAAGGATGTTTAAAAATCTCTAGCCTGGTGGTCAGGACATGAATGGATCAAATCAGCAGATTTGCGAAGTTTTATTTATCTCCACATATATCATAAATAATAATTAGCAAGGTAACTTTGCAGTATAACACATTATATATTTCCTACGATGTATATATGATTTCCAAATTATATACGTAAGTATTAAACAGCAATAAATGTCTCATCTATCTCTATGGGTCTGGCTGAGTCTGTCTCCACTTCTCCCCAACGTGACGTCATCGCAGAATTGCGTTAAAAAAACCGTTAATACCAAAAACGTAAAAAAGTGGTCTTTAAGACCATTTTTGAGACATTTTAAAAATTATACACATATCTTGAGTGATTTATGTACCCATTAATCGACAGTGGTGGTTAACCTGCAACATACACTTTAAACGCCTTCATGATCGCAACTTCGCGTCTTTTTGGTTTAAACGGACAAATGCTCATATATGTCAAAATAGCTGTCTTGGTGATTTTCATACTAAACATCTGGTTACTGTACGTCTTAAACGAATAAACATTTGATTGCATTCGGTCTTAGCCTAACCTGTTGAAGTCTCTCTGTCATTAAAGTTAATTAAATATCAAAAGAAAAAAGAAAACTTTTGCATCTTCTGTATCTTCGTAAATAAACATCCTTGGGTAGAGGTCTGCTATTTGAAGTAAGGTTTATCATGGAGTTTAGATTTCCTGATCTTTTGCTTCATTAAAGGGATAGTTCACAAAATGAAAATTCTGTCATCATTTTTACATCCTTATGTTGTTCTAAACCTGTACGAATTTCTTTTTTCTGATGAACACGAAAGAAGACATTGTGATAAATTATGGTATGCACACAGCTGTAACCATTGACTTCCATAGTAGGAATAAAAACAACATGATGGAATTCAATGGATATACCATTAATTGTGTGCTTACCATCATTTATCAAAATATTTTCTTTTGTGTTTATTAAAATAAAATACAGGTTTAGAACAACATGAAGGTGAGTAAATGATGACAGAATTTTCATTTTTGGGTGAATCCCTTTAATAGACAGTAAATCAGATGTAAGAAATACAGTAGAAAGATTTAAAATACACCCTTTTACATCTAATGCGATCAAAAGATTAATGTAGCTTTCTTGATACATGGTTACACGTCATTTTCTTTTATGGACTATGGACCCCCTAAAGTAGCTTTGGCCACCCCATTAAAAAAATTCTAGTTCCGCCACTGTCCTTATGACATCATAAGGAGAGCCAAATTTCAAAAAAAATTTCATGTGCTTGTAGAGAATGGTACCAAAAGTTACTGGGTTGATCTTTTACACATTTTCTAGGTTGATAGAAGCACTGGGGACCCAATCACCTAAACATGGAAAAAGTCTGATTTTCATGCCATGGCCCCTTTAAGAGACACAAAAGCAATATATTGGAGGAGGATGTAGTAAGCACTGACGATCAAACATGACTTATGAGTTCTATCCTTTAAACTGCAATACCTGAAATTTATTGTTACCGTTTTCAAATTTAACAGCACCTGGATCTTTTCTAACCATCAGAAAGTTCATCAGAAGTTCTGTACTGTGTCTGTTCTGACTGGGGCATAAAAACTGAAGTCAGAGCTCTGCTGTTGTTTCTTCTTGAGTTGTTTCTGTCTTCTGGCTTTCACATCCAAGGAAGCATAAGACACTTCTTCATCATCACCCTGAAATGCAGATTTTTCCTATTCTGAATTAATTATAAAAGTACTTTAGTTAGACTATAAGTTATATTGCTAATCTTGTTCAGATAAATATTTGATAAAAATGTTTGTGTTGTTCATACCTCAAAGCTATTTCTACTAGGCCTGTTTATCTTATCTTTGTGATCCTTTATAGCATCTGAAATGAGTTGTTAAAATTAGACCACCACTTACAGTAAATACATTTATTTATGCAATTAAATTGCATGACTAGCCAATTAGGTGTGCAGATCCATATTCTGCATATTAATAGAATTTAATGAACAATTGGATTCACAAGTACCTGTAGTTTTCTTCTGACAGAGGCAGTAGACACAGATGAAGCAGAGGAGAAAACACACACCACAAACACTGACCAGCAGCATCCAGCAGAGGAAACAGTCTGATACAGGAGGAGGAGGAGAGACGGTGCTGCTGGAAATCTCAGTACGGCCAGACACTGTATTTACATAGATGCAAGTGTCATTTTAACCTTTCTCATTAAATGTTTAGACAATTAACATTTTTAAATGATGTCAGTGCCACTTTTCTGTATGCTTGTTTCTCATGTAGAATTATGGCTAAAGTAAACATCCTCCAGTATTATCAGCATGAGCAAAAGCAGAAAAGTTTTCTTACCCATAACAGTCAGATGAGTGCTTCTGTTTCCATACTGGTACTCAAGTCTTGAGCTTATGGTGCCACTTATTTTCTTTTCTGCTTTTGCACAGTAATAGATTCCTTCATCATATACGCTGATGTTTTTAATATGTAGATCATAAGAGTTACTGGAGCTGTTTTGCACAAAGTTAAAACGTGGATAGGTCCCCTTCAAAATGTGTTGGATATCTATCAAAAGAGATGGCTGATTTTCATGTGAGCAGTTTCTAAACCAAAAAATGAAGTAACTAAATGGTATGACACAATCACAGAAAAGAGTGACATTGTCTCCTGGTTTTACTTTCATCTTCACTTCTGTCCCAAAGATTCTTTGATGTGCACAGAACCAAACACCTGCAGAAACATACATTTAAAAAATTGAAAATAAAATTTAAATATGCATCTTTTTCAGTTTACAGAAACTCTTATTTCAACAAAAAAATGGACTTACACACAAGTGTGATGATGGTATTTCGCTCCATCTCTATGAGAAATTGAAAGTGAATAGGGGTCTTCAAAGTATATGTCAGATGTGATGTGATTGGTTCATTCTGGTGGGGAGGTATTTCTGCTAAAAGGATTTGATTTCCTCTAAGATGGGAATTTGTCATGTATTTTACTGTCCTAGGGTAAACTTTTCTTCTTTTCAAAAACTATACAACTTACACTATACACATTGATATGATAATTACACATCTGATATTATTATTCATTTGGTTGGCATCTTAGCATTTTTTTAATTTTTAAAGTGATCATCTTTACAATTTAAAAAGAAACTTTTTTGTTATCATTGTATCACTGATAATAACAGGTGAGGTGGTGTCAAGAGTGGCAAGAAAAAAAGAGTATAAAATAAAGCCCCATGCCAGTAAAATTACCTTGAGATTAACCATAACTCTTCGCAATGCCCACTGCATAAAGCCTACAATATATACAACACCAAGCCTGTGGATTTAATTCCAGGGAACAAACAGGATGATAAACTAGATACTTTGAATGCATTGTTGCTATAGGAAAAGCATCTGCCAAATGCATGCCTCAACATTTTAATATCAATTTAGTTTAGTTTGACAACCACATAATGGTTTAATGCATACAGACAAAAATATTAACATTATGTTACACTTCAAGGAACTGATGTGTTATGGCATCTGGACCGGGAAGCGGTTTATTTAAAACCAAAAAAATTACGAGATGTACTGAAGGACAGAAATTAAAATTAATTCATTTTCAATATACACAGCAAAATCACTGGTGTTAAAATAACACCCACGGTGTCAAATTTAACACCGGCAAAGTGTGTATATGTGTCCACACTACACTGTGTTAATTTAGTCAAAAGTGTAGTGTTAATTTAACAACACCCATTATATGTTAATTTAACACTCAATATTGTTACATTTTACACTTTGTTCAACACTATTCATTGTTGTTTCCACACTACACTGGTGTTGGCACAGAAATACAGTGTTAAAAATTAACACTCCTAATTTAAGGTCAACACCAGTGTAATGTGAATTCAACAATGTTAAGTGTTAAAATACTGAGTAATAGCCACCTTTGTTGCTAATGGGTTGTTTCTATAAAAGAAAAATGACAAGAAATATTGCAAAACCTCTTTTTATTAAAGTAAATCACATTTAATATTTACATTGATACACACAACACTTTGCATTTAATACTGCTTATTTAAATACCTCAGCTACAATTAGAAACAGAATACAGTATGGAATAATGAAAGTTATCTTATACCACGGCACAGTGACATGAAAACCACTTATTATAAGGTCTTTAATAAATCAAATGAGAGTTAAAAAAATTAGCCACCCTACTCAAAACTTGAACATTCAAATACATGCAATTACCTTACTGGCAGGCAGAAATGCTTATCCTTCACAATACTAAAGATTTATCCATAACAAAACAGATATTTCAATTCAAAAGACGTTTCATTTTTCTTAAATACGTTCCAACCTGGTATTTAGTTCTGTAGTTGTTTTACTGTACAGTAGTGGAAGGCTGCATCAGTGGTCTTCATCATGCAGGGAATGGCTTTTTGGTCCAGAATGATGCAAATATTCTGGATGCAACTTTTGTTCCCAACGCAGAGCAGGCAGGGCTGTGCTGATCCATCCACCTCAAAGCATGGATTGATGATCATCACCTAAGTGTTTTAAAAGAGTGTATTTGATGAATGTATTTCATGTGTATTTATGAACTTGTATGCATTTACATGGGGTGAACAATGCAAGCCAACTAACTGCTGAATAAATAACTAGAACAAAATACCAAAAAATTTACACAGCACAATCAGTAGCTTCAGTTGCACATTGACCCTCTCCAGTCTTTCCTCCTTTCACAAATGAAGGCAAGAAGTGAATGAGCCAGGGAAGAGCTGCCACATAACTGTCCCGTCCTAGCAAAACAGAATTTAAACACCATGAGTATACAGCTAAACTTTAAAACCGTAAAAGTAGCAAACTCATTTACACTTACCATATTTAAACTATTGTTGACCAGACAGAGGGTCATCCATATCTTCATCAGGATATAGGCTGCAATTATCCTTTACTTGTTGTATGTTGGCTATTTTGCAATACATCGCCTCAGCATATTTCTGCAGATTTTCAAAGACAAAAAGGGTCAAGAAAATACCAAAAAGGATGCAGTTTCAACCGTTATTTGAATCAAAATCATCTCAGTATAATCATGTTAGAGACAGTGTACAGTACTAAAGTACTGTGTGTACTCACACAGTTGGTAAGCTCTTATCCTCCAAACTGGGTTAAGAAATAAAAGTTCCAGAATTCATGGGTATGCCGTATTCAAATATAGTCTGGTAGGGTCCTATCACAAAAAAATGACAATAAAGACTCTGAAAACTCAACATTCTTTTTATATTAAAAACAGCACTCAAGACAATATGAATCTTCAATTATACATTTTCAAAATAGTAATCAATTTGATTGCTATTTAATATGACATCAATAGCAAAACGATGTATGAGAAGATAATATATTTTTATTAAAGTTGGCAGCAGGTCATGTCACTTTCTTGCCTGATTAATAACCATAATATTTACAAAACTACATATACTAAAAAGATTGGTTAACTGTTCAGTTATGTCAAATAAAATGATTTATATGTATAAATGAAACTTACCTTCTGTAATGAATTTATATAAGTATTAGCAGTCGTTTCTCACTGGAAGTCATCCATGTCAGGTCTTCTTTAATAAACTGCCCTAAAAACAGCATCTTTTCTGAATGATTTTAAGCACTCAGTGTGTACTTTCACCAAACTAGCATCTATAATGACAGAAAAACAAATGTTCGCCATACAAGTTTTACACTTTCGTATGTATTTGCTATTTGCATCTGTTTGACATCTAGCGCCACGAAAAGCTTACAACACACAATGCATCCAATCTGTGCATATTCTGAGGTAAAATTAATTGTTGGTTTGGCGATATTTTCCCTGTTTGCATACATCTAAAAAAAAAACCACATGACGATGCGGTTTTCTCCGTGTTTTTCAGTAATTTGAATAATTAACCGATATCCGTGCACTCACGTGCATGTAAACGACCTCGTTAACTCACGGTATCTAGCCTAGATGATTACCTCATAACGAGCATCATATGGTGAATAAACAAGCTTTCATTTAACTTAATTTCATACCTTCAATTTGTAGTGCATGTCGCGTTTTATCATGGTTCAATTCTTACATTCATTCATATCTCCTGTTAATATTATCCTTCTTGGTTAAAACTTTTAGCTAGCAGTTTAACTTTATACCAAACTAACAAGGGAACAACGTAACACAAGGTAGCTCTGATTAAACTGAACCAAATAACGAACAAAGGGGAAATAAAATGGGAAAAATATCTTATTTAGGTTTTTTGGCAAATGGCTGCGTAGAGTCAGACAGAGAAATAACAGTTTAATTTAGCTAAACCAAGTGAATATTATGAGATTTACCTGCTCTCTTCAGTCCTCCTTTGAAAGAAAATGGCGGTAAAATCCCTGACAGGAAATGTTTAGTGGAGGCGTGGCTTGATTTACACCGCTCAGTGTGAAATCTGGTAACACCCTTGTTTTACACTGACACTGTCGTGGATATAACACTGGCCTAGCAATGGCAGTGTTATTTATTACCAGATAGTGTTAAAACAGCATCAACACTGTGTATTTAACACCATCCCTGAAAATTTAACACTGGTGATTTTGCTGTGTAAGCAGTCAAGTTTGTTTACAGCATCTGTAAATTTATTTAAAAATATACATTTTAATTAACAAAATCATAGAAACCATGTGTGTAGCTTACAAAAAAAAACATACCCATATACAAGAGGACAGTCATAAAAACCACTGGAAACATTTGTGGTGTGAACAAAACAACTTGAATGCCAGCGGCTCTTTAGCAGCATAACAATTCACACATATATGAAAACCACTATACAGTACTTACATCCTGTGGCATAAGCAACACTGCTGTATTTTAAAATTCTATTTACACAATTATGCAATAGCCAACAATAACCTTTTATTATGAACATTAAGGTAAGGAGTTTTTACAGTATAGGTAGGGGCAGTTTTCCGTTTGTCAGGACAAGCAGATAAATCTGAGACAGACTGTAAGTATGTTTGAGTATAACTAACGTTTAATAGGGTGATAAAAATAAAACAATATTTACACACAAGGCTAAACATGCTATATGTTCTTTAAAATAAATTGCATTTTACGCTTCAATACGCCCATTCGTAACGTCACAGTTTAAGACACATGCCCCTCCACAAACCCCGCCTACATGGGGCGCAAGTCGAAAATCCTTGCAGCGTATATATAAAGCTCTGATAAGATCAGTGTTGGATTATGGATGTATAATATATGGATCTACGTCTTTATCCTTGCTTAAGAAAATAGAAGTAGTGCAAGCTTTTTGATCCTCTCCAGTATCAGCATTACAAGTAGAAGTAGGAGAAATGCCCATGTGTATACAGAGATTACAGTTGACAATGAGTTATTGGGTTAGTTTAAAAGGCCATTCAGAGAGTCATCCAGTTAAGGATATAAGGAATGCTGGGAATGTGGGAAAAATAATATCAGATGTTTTGATTGGACAGCAAATAAGGATGCTACAAATTTGGGTATTATCCAAATTGAAGTTAGTCCAACTGTAACTGTGCCTAATGTACCTCCATGGTTATTTCCCGTGCCTATATAGTTGATCTTTATTTGCATCAATTTAAAAATGAAATGTCTATTCCTGTGGAAAGTTTTGTACAACAGTATCTGAATGAGGTACTCTTCAATGATCCAAGTGTATACAGATGGATCTAAGGACCCAATATCGGGGTGTACAGCTTCAGCAGTATATGTGCAAAGTTTTCAAATAAATATCCAAAAAAGGACTTCTGATTTTGCTTCCGTTTTCACTACTGAACTAATAGCTATCTTACTAGTCGTCCAATGGGTGGAAGAAGCTCGACCATCAAGGACTGTTATTTGCAATCACACAACTGGTGGCCAATACCCAAAATGACAACATAAACATCAGTTGAGGGCTGCAACTCCACTTTTTAAATGACAATATCCTGACCAGACCACTGTTGTCAGTGATATAAGTATTTGAAATGAAAATGATTTCTTAATGTCTAGTGACATATCAGGGCCATTTTATGATTAATTGATATACATTTCTTACATACTGTTCCTTTAAGTAGTTTAAAAAGAAGTAGACAGTCTGCCTCAAGACAAGATATAATCTGTGAAATACTAATGTGTCTCAATAGAATTCAAAATATGGGAATAATCTTGAGATTTCTTTGGGTACCTGCACATGTAGATGTAGAAGGCAATGAAAAAGTGGACAAATTAGCCAAACAGGCTTTGGAGCATGTGGATATTGATTTTAAAATTCCACTAAGTAAAACCGAAGTAAAAGGAAGAATTCAGGAACTAATGTGAGCATCAAATGGCAAGAGATGTGGGATGGGGAAACAAAAGGCAGACACCTTCATAATATTCAAAGACATGTTGGTAAAGGAAGAATGGTTAGAAATAAAAGTAATGATGATACTATTATTTCTCGACTTCGAATTGGACACTGTGGATTAAATCAATATTTACATAGAATAGGGAAACATCAAACAGGTTTATGTGAATTTTGTGATGAAGAAGAGCCTGAGACTGTTGAGCATGTAATAATGAAATGTGGGAAATATAATAGAGAGAGAGAAGAATTATTAAATAAAATGAGAAACTTTGGAAACAACAATGTAATCCTTTCAGATTTACTAAATTGTACAGGAAAATCCATAGTGCAAACGGAATTAATTAGGTATCTTAAAAGCACAAGATTAGATTGTAGAATATAACAATTGACAAAGGTTTCATGTTTTAAAATTTTTTTTGTAATACTGTCTTCCTCGCTATATAATGCTCCACACTCCAGTCCAGTTGGTGGCGGTAATACACCATAAGTTGGCTTGTCAACCGCCAATAAACAGTACAAGAAGAAGAAGAAGAAGAAAACCCCGCCTACTAGATCCAGAGAGGGGAAGCTGGAGCTCCATCTCCTCCTATCTGGCTCTGCAGCAGTCTGCCATTAAGTTTTACAATGTATGCGCCAAAGAAGCGTTGTTCCGTTTTAGGGTGCACTATTGAACACAATCGTATCCATAAAATCCCACCATCTGAGTCAGTGAGAACAGCGTGGTTAAATTTCATTTTTGATGGAGATATTCCGAGGAGAACCAGTAAAATGTTTTACGTTTGCGCCAAGCATTTTACGTCGGACTGCTTCGTCAATGAGGGTCAGTACAAGGCTGGATTTACATCGAGGTTGCTGCTCAAACAGGGAGCAATACCAACGCTTCGCGATGAACCCTCGTATCCAAAACAAGTAAGTTATTTAACGGTATCACTTAATATGTGATGGATCTTTCGAAATTGCCTTTCTGAACGTTTTGGCACGATGTACGGCTAATGTTGCTAAAGCTGATGCTGCCCTCACTTGCTATCGGAATTATCATAGTTTCCCCAGTTAAAACTGTACACACAGGTTTGTTCGACTTCATGTGTCGTCGCATGAACCGACCGGCTAATGACATAAAAATATCGCGAGAGCTATTGGAGAACTCATAGGGAGGAGTTTTCTGTCGAATCGCTCTCGCGTTAATGTGATGTGATTCGCCTGTTGGTTTCTTGCGGCGCCACGTGAAGTCGAACAAGCTTAGCGTTCTTTGAGATCTTTACAATACATTATTTTAGAGAGGGCTTGGATGACAGCTATTTTATGATTGGTCAGACGTGCGTTTCAGTTGTATTTTAACACCTTCAGTTCTGCTAAATGTGCTAATGCTCATAAATTCGTTTTTTTATATCAGTAGAAACTGTTGATGTAATTTTGATAGCTTATTGTTTCCCTTATTAAAACAAAACGTAATGCTAAAGTTGCCACAGCTTTTAGTTAAAGCAAAAACAACATATACCTGTCTTTACTGACTAACTTCTAGAGCAGGGGTCTTCAACTTTTTTGTAAGCAAGGGCTACCACAATGGAGAAACAATTTGGAGGGCTACTTTTTTGATATAGTCTACTCACAACTTTTTTGTTTTACTTGTTGATTTTATTTTATTTTACTTGTTAACATATATGAAAGACGCCAAGCTAATATGAAAAATATGTAATAATAAAATTGAGGCTATTCTTATAATGTACTTTGGGGGGCAACACACAGACTCCGTACGGGCACCATGTTGGAGTCTAGATACAAAATGTTAAGATCTGAAAATATGTTTCATGTTCTCTTTACAGCAGACACCTGTAGCTGTTTATCTGGATTTCTCAGATGATCCAAACAAAACTACTGAGAACAATGTAGTGAAAGTAGAAAGCTGTAGTGATACAGACCTCCATTTCTGTGACCAAGACACCACAGCAGAGGCGAGGTTTATTGATGGTCTTGACCCCTTTCTAGATCTGTGAGTTTTCTGCATGTATTGTACCATTTGTCTCTACTAGTAAAGTTAAATTGGTAAATCAAATAAGAGTTTGTTCATTTCTAATCCTGTGGTTATGTTTTCTTGTCATGCTGTAGGCCTTCAGCTGAGACCGATTCACCATATGCCAATTTACATCCGAATAAGCGACCCCGTTTGTCTTTCCTTAATGAAGCTAACAGTGAAAATGAAGAAGGTGGCGAGTCCTCAAACGAAAGGTGGCATAGTGCAGATGAGGCAGATGATGAACCACCTCATCCGGACTTCACACCTGTCCAAGCACCTGGACCGAAGTTTGTGTCTAAATCATGCAACAATCCACTGAAGTTTCTTCGGCTTTTCTTTGTAAGAAAACTGTTGCATGGAATTGTCAGTAACACAAATGTATACAGAAAAAAATACCAGAGAGTAGGGGCACAATGGGACAAGATTTGTATGAAAGAGCTTAAGTCATTCATAGCACTAATAATTTTCATGGGACTTTTTAAATGCTCGTCGCTGCAGGATTATTGGCGAGAGTCGGAGTTCTTTGGTCTGTGCTTTCCTGGACGAATCATGTCTTACCAGAGGTTTCTGTCAATCGCCAGCACTTTGCATCTGAGCAGTTCCAGTGAAGATGAGGAGAACAAGAAGAGGAAAGGAAAATCCGCCTATGAACACCTGGGTAAAATTCAGCCGATGTATCAAGTTATCAGAGAGGCGTGCAAGACCTATTTTCATCCATTTCAGAACCTCACAGTTAATGAAAGAATGGTGCCACCATCACAGAATAGGACGGGACTCAGAAAATGCACAAAAGATAAATCCACAAGGAATGCGTATAAACTGTTTGCACTGTCAGAATGCAGTACTGGCTATACCTGGGACTTTTTCGTTTATGAGGGAAAGTCGTGTGCATCACAGAGCCAGGGCCTGAGCTATGAGGCTGTTATGGCATTGGTGGATGAGAATTTTCTGGGTACTGGGTATAAGCTTTTTGTCGACAAATTTTACTCCAGTGCCACACTGTTCAGGGACCTTCTGCACAAAGATGTCTGGGCCTGTGGCCCTGTTTGGACAAACAGAAAAGGATTTCCAAGAACTAGAGTCAACAGTTTGCCAAGAAACGCTCCTGATGGTACAATGCGTTGGATTAGAGACAATGAGCTGCTGTTTGTTCAGTGGAAAGATTCGCAGGAACTGCAGATGTGCTCCACCTTCCATAAAGCTTACGGAGGAGACACTGTGCAGAGAAAGGTGAAGAGAGATGATGGATCTCATGCATTTGTGGATATCCCCGTTCCTGCTTCAGTGCTGGAATACGACAGGCTAGTAGAATGATTTCACTTGTGTTTAGGAATTTTGTACAACTGCATGTAAAATATATGCTTACTCTATATATTTATATTTCCATACAGAAATATGGAGGCTGTGGATGCATCTACCTGCATTTCTGAAAATTTCAGACTTCTACACAAACCAAGAAAGTGGTATCAGTCTGTTTTTTATCACTTTTTGGACATTGCTGTAGAGAATGCATTCATTCTGCAGGAAATGACTGCCAAGGCAAAAAAACAGAGAGTTATGACCCGTCGGGCATTCCTAGAGATACTCATTTTACAGCTTATTGCAGGGGCCCAAGTTCCCTCGGCAAGGACAAGAACTCCTCCGTCTTCACCTGCCCCATCTCCTGCTTTATCCTCATCTCCCTCCTCTCCTGCCCCTGCTTCTACTTCATTCCACAAGCCAAAGCACATCACACAGGACAGCACTGCTGCTGGACGGAAGTGCGAGCTGTGCCACCAGGAAACTACAGTCATGTGTGTGACTTGTGATGTGATGTTGTGCTTTCAGCCACAGCGTGACTGTTTCAATGACTGGCATGAAAAACAAGGTTTATAAATGATGGCTGCAATAAATGTAAATGGTTATAGATAATGTTAATATTTTTCTACTGCAACATAAATGCTCAGTAAACAAATGTTTTGATGGTTATGATGGGATCCTTCATGCTGGGGGTACAGCTGATTTCATCTGTGCACTTTATAATGGTAATGTGGGACTAAGCATCAATTCTGTTTCAAAAGGGACAAGGGTTTAGGTATTTGAGATTTGAAAATGCCTGCTTGTATATAAACAAACATTTTTAAATTAGACTATTTAATAAGTACATTTCTTTTCTGCTTTGGAAATGCAAAACAATAAAAAACATTTTTTCCCAGTAAGAGTTTATTTTACAAAATGTAACAAGGAATCAAGGTACAATGCACTGATTTTAATATTTTCAAATTGGTCATTAATAAAATAATAAAGTAGCACCTGTCTGGTGGTGTGTATGTAACCATCAGCCTGGAATCACCTCATGGATTTGATGCACCACACCCACCCAACAGTTGGTGGCGGTAATGCACCATGTTGGATGCCAACCGCCAGTAACAGTTGAAGAAGAAGTTCAGCTGGTTTGCGGGTTTTGTTTTGCATCATGTCGAGAAGTTGTATTCTGAATTGTGAAGGAAAATTCGTTTTATTTTCACTACCAAAAGAGCAGAATGTGAGGAATCAGTGGATAGAATTCGTTTTTTCAGCAATGCCACAGCAGTATAATCCCAACCTTTTCTTGTGTTCCCGTCATTTCACTGATGACTGTTTTTCCAACATCGATAATGTGAACGCGGGATACGAAAGACGTTTGTCATTGAAAAATGGGTCAGTACCCACTTTATTTGGACAATGTACCTCCGAAACACAACCCGTAAGTGAGATCAATAATTTGTGTGAATATTTTTATGGGTTGTTCAGTATTTGTGTGTTATGTAGTGTGGACAGTCTAAGCTAACTTATTATTGAAATAGTTGCTGAAATAGCTGTGGCCCGCTGTAGTATAATATCGTGTCGTTTTTCATGAATGTCTATCGTTCTTAGTACTTTGAGTAATGATAAAGGATGTATTCAAATTTTGGTTTAAGCACCGTTATATCAGTCAGTCACGTTTGTGCTCAGCTAACGTACCATTATTGTTTTGGCAAGTGTTATAACTGCATGCTGTGGGCTTCAAAAGAATGACAGCACGTGGTTTTCAGCTTAGTTTAGCATTCTGAGTTCTCGCACGTGCACCACAATTAATTAGAAATACAGTAACGTACCACAAACGATGTTAAAATTTACCACAGAGAAACGTCATAGTCAGGCATGCGAAAGGACCGATCACAACAGTCTCGGCCAGCTGACCAATCAGAGCAGAGTATGTTCACTGCCACTGGAATGCCATAAAGTATGTGGGTGATTCTCGCGAAATGTCATGAAACATTTTGATAAAAAAAGTAAAGCAAAGTAAGAGTATCAAAATAAGAAGCATACAGTTACAAACATTCACGTACTATTTTGCACATGATTTCAAATGACATCATACAAACCAATTTTGTTGTTGTTGTTTTTTCACATTTAAGGGGGAAATTTTCATTACCGCAACGTGTCCATGGCTGGATTTGGGTTCTTTGACATGGAAATATTCATAATTAAAAAATCTAAAAAATAAAAAGCTTCAGTGCATGTTATACTATAAACATTTACAGTAGCGAAACATGCGGTATTTGGTGATTTAAGTTGGAAGGGACATTATTGAAAGTGACACTCAAAATGGCTACCATGTAAGCAGTTCTTATTTTTTCTTTCCAGATAAAACTTGAAATTTTGTCATAGTACCTAGACAGCTTTTTAGTTCTCATTACCGAAACATGAGTTTGTAAATCCGTATATTTAATGTAATATCATGTTGCGGTAATGATAATTTTTTATAATGATATCTAAATAATGTTAATAATTCTATAGGAAATATTTTTTAAATCCTCTAAAAATAATGGTTATAGTAAGTTCAGACCTAATCTTATATGTGCAAAATAAATAAGCTTCAAGGACTTTTTTTTAATCTGATGCTGGAAACCTTCTAAGTCTGGATTTCGTAAGAATTACCCATGTATGTTTTTTGCTATGATAAATTATGTACATTTTAGTGCGCAACAAATGAGGGAGCAGGCCCAGGTGAAAAAGAAGGGCACCCCAATAAGAGCTCTATTTAAGATTCGATAAACATTTAAGACTTCTCTGTGCTATTTTGAGACACTATGAATATGAACTAAAATGTGCTAAAGTGTATTTAGTTACCACATGTAGTAAACTTGAACCCATCTTTGTATGAAAGTTGGGTTCAAGTTTAATACAAGTTTTAACTAAATGCATTTTTTCTAATACAGATGGTATGTTAAAAGCGCATTTTAGTTCATATTCATGGTGTCTCAAAAATGCACAAATAAGTACACTTAGATAATTTTAATAAAGAAATACTAAAAAAGAATTGTTTGTATTTTATACCTTAAATACAAAGTTTTTCACCCGTTTTGTTCACAGGTCCAGGTAGCGAAGCCTTGTTTTAGCAAGCATTGGACAAAAAGGCAATCACATAAAACCTGCTCTGTGTTCAGCTGTAAAGGTTCACATGCATCCTTACACCGAATCCCAGTCTCAGAGGAAACAAAAGCAAAATGGCTTGATTTTATATTTAAAGGAAATCCCCCAGAAAGTGTGGACAAAAGAATGGTTGTGTGTTCTAAACACTTTTCGCCAGACAGTTTTTCAAACCTGGGCCAATACGAAGCTGGACTTGCATCAAGGTTGATTTTAAAGAATGGAGCTGTGCCAACTAGCTGTCCCACCGATGTAAGTGTTTTTTTTTTTGTAATTCTGTTTGTGTCTTTCTTTTGGTTTATGCTACTGACATAGTAGATTATAGTAGGGTAAGGTGACCAGATTTTTTTTTTAATTACAACAGATACTCTTTAAAAAAAAAAAACAAGTTTTAGAAAGGCAAGGGCTAAAGTTTGTTTGAATAAAGAACCTTCTCCATTAAAATGTAATGTTTTTGTTTGGATGTGTCATATTTCATACTGGGCTGTCATGGAGTTTGTGTACAGATATGTGGGTAAATTCTACACTTACACCTTTTACAACAGGCATCTGCAGAGGTTAATCTGCATTCTTCGGATGATCCAAACCAAACTACTGAGAACGACTTGAGGAAAGGTGGAGGGTGCAGTGATGAAGACCTTGATTTTTGTGACCAAGACAGTGTGGCTTCCAGTGTGGACACAATTATAGAGGAGATGTTTATTGATGGTCTTGACCCTGCTCTAGATTGGTGAGATATTTGCATATATTTTACATTTACGTTTTTGGGGAACTCTTTTATCCAAAGTATATAGGGATGCACCGAAATGAAAATTCTTGGCCAAAACCGAAAAAAGGAAACCAAGGCCAAAAAACCGAAACCGAAACACCAAAATAAATTATTATGCCAATTATTAGTACAATTGCATTTATGGCTATCACTGTGTACTAACTTTACTAAGGGTGTGTGACGAATAAAAAAAACTCACAGTTCGGATCACATTACAGTTTTTGAGGCACAGATCAGATTATTTTTCGGATCAGCAAAAAGGTGGGAAAAATCTAATAAACAATAAACAAAAGAACAAAGTTGTACATTAATAAGGTCTGAAATTAGCATTTTAACACAACTGAATGCTATTTTCACATATTATCTGTTCTGTTGTCAGACATATAGTGGCGTTTTCCCAGACAGGGATTAGACTAGTCCTAGACTAAAATAAATATAAGAGCTGTCCAAACTGAAAACATCTTGCACTGACATATCTTTAAATACATCAGTGCCTTTATTTTTTCCTCAAAATGCACACAAGTAATGTTTTTAGTAAGGCATGTTTGTTTAAACTAATTATATTTCCTAATTAAACTAAGGTCTAGTTCTGGCTTAAGCTAATCTCTGTCCAGGAAACCACCCCAAAGACTATTAAAATAGTGACTAAACATGACCCAATAACCTTGTGTTTAATCCAACCAGCTGTTACTTTAACTACTAAATTACTAAAATCTTGATTTATAAACGAGACATCGCAGACAATTCGGCGCAAATTACAAAATTGCCATTACACAGAGTTACTACAGAAGGCATGTGCGGGCATAGGAGAGAGAGAGCTCGCGCACAAGCACATAGAGAACCAGTGTGTGTGGGAAAACACTGCTAACCTTTCATGATAAACTCAAATCAGTCGTCTTCTCTGTCAGTAACATCTAACGTTTACGTGAAAATGCAAGTACACAGAGGAATCCGCATTGAAAACACATCCAACTTTTAATTCTTTCACTCAGTGTCATGTATGAGAGAGGCGCTGTCTAGGGGCTTCACGCACAGAGAGAGAGAGAGAGAGAGAGAGAGCGTGCACAAGAGAGGCACCACCGAGCGCTCACAACAATAAATGAAGCCGTTTTAAATGAAAATAAAAATGTAAATGTTGCGACCATTGTTGATTTTTTGGTGCACACAAACAAATAAATGTATGGATAACACTGCCAGGAGCAGAAGCCGCCATTACGCGAGATTAATGTAAACAGCGTGACGCGTCGCGTAGTCGACGTAATCGATGACGTCGACGCGTCGTTGCCGCACTATTGAGCACGAAGGGGAGGGGTGGGAGACGACTGATCACCGTGAGTGAAACCCAAGCGCTAGCGCACAGATGGGAGGGGCACGGTTGACATTCATTTTCGGTTTAGATTTTCGGCTGGATTTTTTATTTCGGCCCGAAACCGATAATGCCATTTTCGGCCGAAATTTCGGCGACCGAAATTTCGGTGCATCCCTTAAAGTATATATTCTATCCAAAATACATTCTTTAAAAGTGCAATGTGGGACTTTAAGAAGGATCTCTTCACAAATATAATATACATAACTATATTATCAGTGGTGTATTAAGACCCCAGAAAATGAACTATATTGTTTTTATCACCTTAGTATGAGCCGTTTTTATCTACATACACTGCGGGTACTCTAACATGGAAGTCGCTGTCGTCTTTCTACCATAGACTGTCAAAAAAGATGGACGACGCAACGCGCCTCCATTGTGAATTGAAGCTAAAAATATCCGACCATGGTCATCGCCATGTTAAAAAAAAACATCAGTTTGGAGCTAATGCGCAGAAGGAATCATCTGTGGAGCCAGAGGCGGAGGTGCGATATCAAACTTCCGCCCAAACGCTTTTGCGCCCAATTCAACCACGCCAATCATAACACCACGCCCCGTTTCTATAGCATCAAATTACTAGCTAAAATTAAACTTATCACAAAAATGAACACTTGAACATATATCAGCGTGATAACTACCTGAAAGACCAAAACTATTTTTGGAAACTTTTTTTGGAAGTGTAAATAATTTTTTTTTATTTAGAGCAGGGTCCCATTCGTTTGAATGGAGAGGGTGGGGTTTATGTCTTGTACTGCAGCCAGCCACCAGGGGGCGATCAAAGAGCCAGAGGCTTCACTTTTTAAGACTTATGAGGCACACCCGGTTTCTACAGTAGACAATGACATGTTTGAGGCTACCATAACTTTAATTGTGTTTCAAATGTGTTTCAAAAAGGATAGGTGAGCTGTGGACTGAGCCATTGGTTGCAATTCACAGTCTCACCACTAGATGCCAGTTAAAGTCCCACGTTGCACCTTTAAGTTTGTTTACCATGTATAGAAATAATTTTACATTATTTATTAATTGTATGATTTAATGACAATTTACAATTCTTGTGACCCAATGTCACTGTTTAACTGGTACCTTGTAATAAGTACAAAAATTTTAATAAGTGCTGGTTCATTTCTAATCCTGTTTTTCTGTTTTCTGGTGTCATGCAGTAGGCTTTCAACTGAGATTGATTCACTGGAGGAAGATTCGGATTCAGACGTCATCTTACATCAGAATAAACGCCCCCGTTTGCCTTCCACATCTGATTCCCCTGAAGAAGCTGACGGGGGAAATGAAAAAGATAACAAGTCCTCAATCGAAAGGTGGCATAGTGCAGATGAGACAGATGATGAACCACCTCATCCGGTCTTCACACCTGTCCAAGCACCTGGACCGAAATGTATATCTAATTCATGCAGCAATCCACTGAAGTTTTTTCAGTTATTCTTTTCAAAAACCATCCTACAGGAAATTGTCAGTAACACAAATGCCTACGGAACAAAATGCCAGAAAACGGAGGAGGAATGGGAAAACATTTCTATGAAAGAGCTTGAATCGTTCATAGCACTGGTCATTTTCATGGGATTATTTAAATGCTCCTCTCTGCAGGATTATTGGCGAGAGTCGGAGTACTTTGGTCTGTGCTTTCCCGGACAAATCATGTCCTACCAGAAATTTCTGTCAATCTCCAACACTTTGCATCTAAGTGAAACCAATAAAGATGAGGAGAACAAGAAGATGAAAGGAACGTCAGCCTATGAACACCTGGGTAAAATTCAGCCGATGTATCAAGTTATCAGAGAGGCATGCAAGACCAATTTTCATCCATTTCAGAACATCACAGTTAATGAAAGAATAGAGATATCACAGCCTAGAACTAGACAATGCATGAAAAACAAAGCAACAAGTGATGGGTACAAACTGTTTGCACTGTCAGACTGCAGTACTGGCTATACCTGGGACTTTTTTGTTTACGAGGGAAAGTCGTGTGCATCACAGACCCAGGGCCTGAGCTATGAGGCTGTTATGGCATTGGTGGATGACAATATTCTGGGTACTGGGTATAAGCTTTTTGTCGACAAATTTTACTCCAGTGCCACGCTGTTCAGGGACCTTCTGCACAAAGATGTCTGGGCCTGTGGCCCTGTTTGGACAAACAGAAAAGGATTTCCAAGAACTAAAGTTAACTCTTTGCCAAAAGATGCCCCACGTGGCACCATGCGTTGGATTAGAGACCATGAGCTGCTGTTTGTTCATTGGAAAGATTCGCAGGAACTGCAGATGTGCTCCACCTTCCATAAAGCTTACGGAGGAGACACTGTGCAGAGAAAGGTGAAGAGACATCAGAGATCTCGGACCTTTGTGGATATCCCCATTCCTGCTTCAGTGCTGGAATACGACAGGCTAGTAGAATGATTACACTTGTGTTTAGGAATCTTCTCTTTTTTGTAAGTAATGTGTATAGTTAAAAAATGCTCTATTTTTCTATTTCACACAGGATCATGGAGGCAATGGATACATCTAACTGTGTTACCAGACAATTAAGACTTATACATAAACCAAGAAAGTGGTATCAGTCTGTTTTTTATCACTTTTTGGACATTGCTGTAGAGAATGCATTCATTCTTCAGGAACTGACTGCCAAGGCAAAGAACCAGAGGGCTATGACCCGTCAGGCATTCCTGGAGATGCTTATTTTAAAGCTTACAGCAGGGGTCCACGTTTCCTCGCCTGCTTCATCCTCATCTCCCTCCTCTCCTGCCCCTGCTTCTACTTCATTCCACAAGCCAAAGCACATCACACAGGACAGCACTGCTGCTGGGCGGAAGTGCGAGCTGTGCAACCAGGAAACTACAGTCATGTGTGTGACTTGTGATGTGATGTTGTGCTTTCAGCCACAGCGTGACTGTTTCAATGAGTGGCATGAAGAACAAGGTTTATAATTGATGGCTACAATAAATTTAAGTGGATGTAGAGATGATTTGCACAGTAACAAGTGGTATGACAGTTGATGCCATTTTCTTACTTTACAGTGTTGCTCTCTCTGTACTTTTGTAGTACTGTAAATTTTAGCTTCAATGCTTTTTCCAAAGAGACCAAGGTTTGGCCATTTGAGATTAATCATATATTTGCTCGTGTGTAAATGAAAGTGTTAAATAAATGTAATTTGGGAATTAATCTGATAGGAACCTTTTTTTAGTTAGTGGGTTATTATTTGAAATGTAGCAAGCATCAAATGTGCAACACATTGATTTCAATATTCTCTATCAGGTAATAATAATTTAAAGGAGCACTTTTGAGTGAGAGATCAGTTATAAAGGTACAACATTTAGAGATGTTTAAAGTTTTAATAGCTGTTACTATAAAAGTTTTGCAAAGATAATGGGTTTGGTGTGCCGTTACATTTCACAGCCGTCTTTACTTTAAGGGTGCCAGTAATTCTTATATACTTCATACTTTGTGTGTTCTTGTTTGTAAATATATTTAACGTTTCTATGCTTTGGCAGTGTAAAGGCTTTTTTGCAATGCCAATAAAGCTATTTGAATATGAAAATTTAGTAGAAGGCAGTAGTGAAGGGACCTTCTATGGTCGGGACCCACACCATAATTTTAATATCGCCAGTAGATGGCAGTGTTACCTCAAACTAATGCGGCCTCGGATGACTACGAAGTACGAATTATGTGAGCATAGATACTGTATGTAACGCACAATATTGGTGTTTATTTGCTTATTAGTTCATAATGACCAACGAAAAGTGCAGAGATATCGGACCCTGATTTATATATAACAAATACATTTTACCACTGTAAATATACATTAATGTGATCAGCAACACACAATCTACATGTGTCTAAACAACTTTTGTGTATATAGCATTTACTGCCATTCATGTTACTTACTGGAGGTTGGTTGTGTTATGGAAGATTATGGATATCAAGCGCTGCTGCTGTAAATTAAGCCTACTGTTGGAAAAACGTAACAGTAAACTTGGATTATTTGAGACACCTAAGCCGATCATATAATAGGAATAACGTCAGTGGCGCGTTCAGACTTTTACGACAGTCAATGTTGAGGATTGTTAGCCACAATTAGATAAGGTTTAAATCTGTTAATTAAAAAACAGCTTCATTTGGTATACACAACAGTGACAATACGCTTGTTTGACTTTATGGGGTGCCGCTAGAACCGACGTCAGAGTACCGCGAGAGCGATTAGAGAAATACGGAGAAGTCTAATTTTGACCTGCTCTCGCGGTACTTAGACGTCATCTGCCTGTCCAGTTCTTGAAGCGCCGCATGAAGTCGAGTGCATAGTTACGTCACGTCCCCAAACGTAATTTCCTGTCATTCTCGCGCGAGTAACATGCATCGTTTGGTTGTTGGCGTGTAGCTTACACTTGTATTGTTTACAATTTTTGTGGTAATATTTCAAAATCGCCTGGTAGTTGTGTTTTAAAACTACTTTTTGTGTTTCACTTGTTTTTTCTTCATCTCAGTATTTAAATAAAAGTGCGTTTAGGCCAAATTTTGGGTGCGTGATTGAACAGGCTATTACATTCGTGATTCGGTTAACTGTTTACAATAAGATGTTTATATACTTGGGCATTTTATGTAAGCTGCTTCTTGAGGATTTAATCATGCACATTACTTCAATGTAAAATTACTCGCGCACCTGTATAACCTGGTTAAGTCGCCTTTGTCGTAAGAGGTTGCCAGGTGAGCCAGTCTGCACAAAGTAGCAAACGGGGTTGATTGTTTTCCAGCAGATAACGTTAGTAGTGCATACTATTTTACATTACCACATAGTAATGTGTATACGGTGTTTTATGCAGTACATTATCAATACTTATTTATATAAATAGAAAGAGTTAATGTGTATATTCTTACAGAACAAAATCACCCAATCACCTAAGTTTCAGTTTAGTAAAATATTTCATAACTTCAAGAACACTTAACAGTTATTTTCTGGATTCTGACTACATGCACTTTCCACTGACCCATTGTTTTTCAAACTATATGCAATAGCAGATATCTGCTGAATCAGTGATGGATCCGGAAAACACAGAGAATGGTGTGGAGGAAGCTGCAGGCTTTAATGATGAAGACCTTGAGTTTTGTGATGAAGAAAGTGTGGCTTCCAGTGTGGACACCACAATAGAGGAGATGTTTCTTGATGGTCTTGACCCTGTTCTAGATCAGTGAGTTACTACATGTTTTTAATAAACACATTGTGTTTATTATTTAGGTCTTACATGCAAGACATGGATGGTCCTACTTTGAAAGCTTAGTTTCGGTAAAATATACATATGTTATAAATATGAAACATTATTTAATATGTGAAGCATTAGCATTGTAGCTGTAATTATTGCTTAAAACATATTTATACCTATGCTTTTATTAAATAAATGCTACAATTTTCTGATTACTCTGTTACAGACCTAAGATGGACTCACCTGAGAAAGACTGTGATTCAGAGGCGGACTTACAGAAGAGAAAACGACCCCGTCTGTCCTATACATCCTCTTCTTGTGAAGAAGGTGACATGGAAGAAGAAAACGAGAATCAGCCTTTACCTGATGTTTCTTCGGAAGCCTCCAAAGAAAGGTGGCATAATGCAAATGAGACAGATGTGGAACCACCCTGTATATTGTTCACACCCATTGAAACACCTGGGCCAAAGAATGTACACAGTAATTGCAGCAGCCCTCAGCAGTTTTTTAAGCTTTTCTTCACAAAATCTGTGTTGCAAGGAATCGTAGGGCACACAAATGTTTATGGGACCAAGTGCAAAGATAAAACAGGCAAGCGATGGCTTTACATTTCACATCAAGACTTTAAGTCATTCATAGCAATGGTTATTTACATGGGTCTGTTTAAGTGCTCTTCTCTGAAGGACTATTGGAGCGAGTCTCGGTATTTAAGTCTTCCCTTTCCCGCACAAGTCATGTCTTATCGTAATTTTCTGATTATTTCCAATGCCTTGCATTTAAGCAATACCAGCGAGGATGAAAAAAATGAGATGATGAAAGAAACATCATCCTATGAAAGATTAGGCAAAATAAAATCAATGTATCTAGAAATAAGGGAGGCCTGCAAGAAGTATTTTCATCCCTTTCAGAACATCACGATCGATGAGAGAATGGTGATGTCACAGGTTAGAAATGAACTCGGAGAATGCTCGAAAAGCAAACCTGCAAGTAGGGGTTACAAACTGTTCGCACTGTCAGACTGCACCACTAGCTATACGTGGGACTTTTTTATTTACGAGGGAAAGTCGCGTGCACCGCAGAGCCAGGGCTTGAGCTACGAGTCGGTTATGTCATTGGTCGATGAAAATTACCTTGGTGATGGCTACAAACTATTTCTGGACAAATATTTCACCAGCCCCGGTCTCTTCAGTGACCTCCTGCTTAAAAAGATTTGGGCTTGTGGACCTATTTGGGCAAACAGGAAAGGTTTTCCAGAAGCAGCTGTCAATAAATTGCAAAGAAACGATCTGCGCGGCACAATGCGTTGGATTAGGGACAATGAGCTTCTGTTTGTTGAATGGCAAGATGTACAGAAAGTGCAGATGTGCTCCACTTTCCACAAAGCTTATGGAGGAGACACCGTGAAGAGGAAAGTAAAGGATAAGGATGGAAATCGGCCCCTCGCTGATATCCCCATTCCAGCTGCAGTGTTGGACTACAAGAGGTTAGTACAATTTATTCCTTCATGCTATTTGATATTATTTAACCTTTTGTTTATCATTCATATATTTCCATTTTTCTTTCCACACAGGACTATGAGTGCACTGGATCCATCTAATCGCATTACTGCGCATTACAGAACGCTTTATAAACCGAAAAAGTGGTACCAGTGTTTCTTTTATCATTTTTTGGACATTGCCATCAACAATGCATTCATCCTACAGGAACTGATTGCCAAGGAAAGAAACACGAAAGCTTTGACCCGAAGGGAGTTCCTGGAGACGCTCATTGAGGAGCTTACAGAAATAGGTTCACAGAAAAGGTTCCTGATTGCTCTTTCTGCTCGGTCTCAGAAATCTACCTCTGCTCCGCCCTCGACCCCCTGCCCACCTGCCCCCTCAGATACTCCTGCTTTTCCCCACAGACCAAGATACATTGCACAGGACAGCACTATCGGTAGGCGGAAATGCAAACACTGCCGTTACCAAACTCCAATTGTATGTGAGACCTGTCATGTACCATTGTGCTTTCAGCCCAAGCGTGACTGTTTTGGTGAATGGCATGAACAGCAATTGTTATGATCTGTGGCTATAATACTTTTAAATAATATGTTTATTATATTTCCCCACCACCATTCTTAAGTTCAGATGCATTTACTATTATTTGAATGTTCTAATATGAAGTGTTTTGCTGACTTTGTAATATTAAATTGCGGGGAAATTGTCTCTTGTTCATTCCATGCATATATGTTGAATATACTGTAGTTTGCATTGTGCTGAATCTAATGTCTTTGGTCTGAATGGCATTTCTGTAACATTTTATACCGGGTCATTCCAGGAAAAAAACTAATTTTTTCGAAAAATGTGAATATTTGTTACTCTGTGAAAATTTTGTAATGCTTAGCCATACAGCCTAAATATTTTTATCAGGACTGCAACTGTCTATTTTGAAATTTATTGTGAGGAAGACAATAAAAAGTGTATGACAAGTCTGCTATATTCTTAAATAAGCTTGTATTAAAATGGGGTGGTTTCCTTGATGGGGCTTCTAGACTAAAATGCCTGTTTGAGCTGCTTTAATTTAAAAACATCTTGCCCTGGCTAATTTTAACATGTATCAGTGACATTGTTTTGTCTCAAGATGCACACCTGTAGTGTTTTTTTGTTGTTGTTTTTGTGAGGTATGTTTGTAAAAACTTCTTGTTTTAATATAAATTGGAATAAACTAAACCCTGTCCGGGAAACCGCCCCTAAATGTATATCTTACTGAATAGATTTTAGAAAGATTTAGGATGTGTTTGAATTTCACTCCATTTTTAATTTGTTGAATGTTTAAGGTTCAGTTTAACTTTACTGTATTCTTCTTTGTTTTAAAACAGACTATGCAGACGTATATATTTGGATCACCCATTTGAACTGTACGTTGACAGCTAAATTGTACTATTATTAGTTATAGAGATGTTCAGGTTTTATAAAATATAGATAGAATCTTCACAGATGAACACAATTCTTATGAATTTTGAAGTCTAAAGGCATTTACTAACTTCAAAATTCATACAAATTGTCTGCATCTGTGACGATTATCTTGTTGGACAAAACTTGTGTCATAAACTTTGATATAAAAATGTTTGTTGCAATAATCCAAAAGTTTATGGGGAAAACGAATGGGCTTTTCAGCAAGGGAACCAGTGTTCTGTTAACTTCCGGGGTTGACCTACAAAAAAGTCATACCTGCAGCACTCTATAATCATTATTTCATTGCTGGTACTCAGAATATGAAAACTTATGGCAGGTCAAGCATATTAAAGTTATATCTATTGCTGGTAGAAACATTATATCATCTTGAAAGATCATCATCAGGTTCAAATTGCTTTTAATGTGGAAGAGGTCTTCTCTAAAGCCTGTGGTCTAGATGTTAATAATTATTGCCTGTAATTCACAATGCTGGCTAAGATTCCAGTGGAAGAGTCTGTGACATTTTGGGGGTTTTATATTTTGAAAGATCAAAACTCCAGGTGTAATATACATTTTGACCCTATCTCAAGAAAACTAAGGCAAACTTAAATCACTAAAAGGTAGTGTTTTGTTAAGTAAAGCTCAATACTATCGATATTAGTTTATGCTGCCACTTTGTTTAAAGGAGATTTGTATTGCAATTAATACTGCTCTTAATGTTTTTAAAATAAATAAGATTAGACATTTCTTTTTAAACCCAGAGTCTTTATGGAATTTTATACCCAACTTAGTTTTCTCAGAAAAAAATTAACATTAATTTACAACTTAATGCAGTTTAATTTTGCAAGTCAATTCCACCTACCTTTTAAAATTTTGACTTGTGATAATTTGGCATATCGTAGAAAAACAAGTTGAAATTGTTTAACTTAATTTGTCAAGTTAAAGTAACATAAAAATATATGTTGACATGATATCATTGTTAGGTGGCCTTAGATTTCTCTTAGCTTGCAACTTCAAAGTGATAAAATTAATCAGAAATTTTCTTGCTTCCTTAAAAAATGTTACTGGCCTGGTCTCTCTTATATAAACATTATTTTCACCACATAGATATTTAATCTGGAACAATTACATGATTTTATTTAAAAATAATTCTTTATTCTTTGAGAGATTTTCAGCAGGCATAGTGCAAGTCAATCAGTTATCAATCAATTCCCATAGGAGTAATGTTATTCAAAGCTAATTGTCAAAACAGCAGTGTGCCTCCTCCGTTCTCTGATTTATCTGACACTTAAATAGGAAAACTTGCCCTGATGTTATTAATGTTAATAACTGCAAAAACATTGGTACTACCCCAAATTGTGTATTCTATTGGAATAGACTGGTGGAAGGTGTAGATTGGAAGGCCATCTGGAGTTTACCTAGCAAATGGTTAGTAAATAGCCTAAAATAAAGGAAATTTCTTTCAAAATATTACACAGATATCCAGTGAATACATTTCTTGTTAAATTCAAAAAAGGATGTTGATTTAAACTGTTAATTTTGTGATACAGTGGCAGAAACTTTGTTTCTTTAAATTTGACATATAGATTGAAATCTATGGAAATATTGGTCTAGATTAATAACTAAACAAATTGACCTAACTTTTTCTTTATTTTAGAATTTTTTTTCGGTTATACAAAAGTCTCATCCAATAAGAGGAACGAATATTTTATAACTAACTTTATTTTAGTTATGCAAGATTTTATATTCATAAATCCAAAAGAGACACCTTGACAGAATAAAAAAAATTAAATGCCCAGACATTTTTATTCTAAAAATAAAATTGATGTTTTATTATAAAAATAAAATATGCTTCTTGATGTTACGTCACGTCCCTTAACGTCATTTCCTGGAATTCTCGCGCCGGAACGCCCACCAAATATTGTTTGTTGATTTGTAGCTCACACGTGAATTTTTTTATATTTTGTGGTCATTTCCAAATCGTCGGGTAGTTGTGTTTTAAAACTATTATTCCCGGCGTTTACCACTTGTTTTTTTCCCCAATGTAAGTGCATTTAGGCTCGTTTTGATTGAATAGCCTATCATAGTCGTGACTTATTGTCCTGTTAACAATGGGATGTTTTAAACATATTTGAGAGTTGGCATTTTTCAGCTAAACCAGCAACGGGTGAGTCATTCTGCTAATAGTAGCAAGCTGGGTTAATGTTTTCCCAGCAGATATTGCATACTAGTTTGCATACTATTTTACATTAGTACGCAATGTAGACTAAAGTATATACGGTGTAGTATAAAGTTCATTATCACTGACTGCATTACTAATATTTCTGTTATGTAATGTGCAGATATGATTTGTCGTTTCTTATATATTACTCTAATATAGAAAGAAAAATGGAGAAAACACAATCATATCAGCATACTCTCTTTCTCTATATATAAATGTATATGCTTACACAACATAATTATCCAATCACCTAACCGTCCTGTTCAGTTTTGTAAAACATTTCATAACATAAAGAACACTTTTTGGATGCTGACCCACATGCACTTTCCACTGACCCATTGTTTTTCAAACTGTATGCCATAGCAGATATCTGCTGAATCAATGATGGATCCAGAAAACACAGGGAATGGTGTGGAGGAAGCTCCAGGTTGTGATGATGAAGACCTTGAGTTTTGTGATGAAGAAAGTGTGGCTTCCAGTGTGGACACCACAACAGAGGAGATGTTTCTTGATGGTCTTGACCCTGTTTTAGATCAGTGAGTTACTACATATTTTTAAACATTGTGTTTATACCGTAATTTAGGTCTTACATGCAAGACACGGTCCTACTGTGAAAGCATTGTTTTGCTAAAATATACATAGGCTATTTTATAAATATTAAACATTGTTTAATATGTGTAGAATCTGCCTTAATTATTGCCATAAAAAATATTTATACTCATGCTACAATTTTCTGATTACTCCGTTACAGACCTAAGATAGACTTACATGAGAAAGAGACAGATTTACAGAAGAGAAAACGACCCCGTCTGTCCTCCACATCCTCTTTTTCCGAAGGAGGTGACATGGAAGATGGAGGCGATAATCAGTCCTTACCTGATGTTCCCTCCAAAGAAAGGTGGCATAATGCAAATGAGGCAGATGTGGAACCACCCTGTATATTGTTCGCACCCATTGAAACACCTGGGCCAAAGAATGTACCCTGTATTTGCAGCAGTCCTCTGCAGTTTTTTAAGCTTTTCTTCTCAAAATCTGTGTTACAAGGAATCGTAGGGCACACAAATGTTTATGGGACCAAGTGCAAAGATAAAACAGGCAAGCGATGGCTTTACATTTCACATCAAGACTTTAAGTCGTTTATAGCGGTGGTCATTTACATGGGTCTGTTTAAGTGCTCTTCTTTGAAGGACTATTGGAGCGAGTCTCTGTACTCAAGTCTTCCCTTTCCCGCACAAGTCATGTCTTATCGGGAATTTTTGATGATTTCCAATGCCTTGCATTTAAGCAATACCAGCGAGGATGAGAAAAATGACATGAAGAAAGGAACATCATCCTACGAAAAACTAGGCAAAATAAAATCCATGTATCTAGAAATAAGGGATGCCTGCAAGAATTATTTTCATCCTTTTCAGAACATCACGATCGATGAAAGAATGGTGATGTCACAGGCTAGAACTGAACTCAGAGAATGCTCGAAAAGTAAACCTGCAAGTAGGGGTTACAAACTGTTCGCACTGTCAGACTGCACCACTGGCTACACGTGGGACTTTTTTATTTACGAGGGTAAGTCGCGCGCACCGCAGACCCAGAGGTTGAGCTACGAGTCGGTTATGTCATTGGTAGATGAAAATTACCTGGGTGATGGCTACAAACTATTTCTGGACAAATATTTCACCAGCCCCGGTCTCTTCAGTGACCTCCTGCTTAAAAAAATTTGGGCTTGTGGACCTATTTGGGCAAACAGGAAAGGTTTTCCAGAAGCAGCTGTCAATAAATTGCAAAGAAACGATCCGCGTGGCACAGTGCGTTGGATTAGGGAAAATGAGCTTCTGTTTGTTGAATGGCAAGATGTACAGAAAGTGCAGATGTGCTCCACTTTCCACAAAGCTTATGGAGGAGACACCGTGAAGAGGAAAGTGAACGATAAGGATGGAAGTCGGACCCTCGCTGATATTCCCATTCCAGCTGCAGTGTTGGACTACAAGAGGTTAGTACAATTAATTCCTTCATGTTATTTGATATTATTTAACCATTTGTTTATCATTTATGTATTTCTATCTTTCCACACAGGACTATGAGTGCACTGGATCCATCTAATCGCATTACTGCGCATTACAGAACGCTACATAAACCGAAAAAGTGGTACCAGTGTTTCTTTTATCATTTTTTGGACATTGCCATCAACAATGCATTCATCCTGCAGGAACTGATGGCCAAGGAAAGAAACACGAAAGCTTTGACTCGAAAGGCGTTCATGGAGATGCTCATTGAGGAGCTTACAGAAATCGTTCAGAAAGGTTCACAGAAAAAGTTCCCGAATCCTGTTTCTACCCGGCCTCAGATTTCTACCTCTGCTCAGCCTTCGACCCCAAGTCCCGCTCCCCCCTCAGATACTCCTTTTTTCCACAGGCCGAGATACATTGCACAGGACAGCTCTATCGGTAGGCGGAGATGCAAACTCTGCAGCCAAAAAACTCCAATTGTATGCGAGACATGCAGTGTAGCATTGTGCTTTCAGCCTAAGCGTGACTGTTTTGGTGAATGGCATGAACGGGGACCGTTATGATCTATGGGTATAATACTTAAAATGCTTATAATATGTTACCTTTATTCCCCCACACCTTTTCAAGTTCAATTGCGGTGCATTTACAATTATTTGAATATTCAAATAATAAGTGTTTTGTAGATAATTGATTTGTATTATGCATATGTTGAATTTACTGGATTGTATTTTATTTTTTTATTTTGTTTTGAATTTATTGTTTGTGGTCTGAATGGGATTTCTGTAACAATTTGTATACTTGGTCAAGTTGTAGAAAATGTGAATATTTCTTATTCTGTCAAAAATATGCCATACAGCCTGAATATTTTTATCAGGGCTGCAATTAATATTTATTTTGAAAATCTTGAGAAAAACAATTAAATAAGAATGTTTTCCTATTATGACAAGTCTGCTGTATTCCTTTATTTTTATAATGTATTGAAATAAATGTATAGTACCTATTGAAAGATGTAGGTTCTGGTTGAATTTCTTCTCATGCTTTATTTGTTGAATGTTTAAGGTTCAGATTTAATTTTACTGTGTTGTTCTTTGACATGAGACAGGCTATGCAGATGTATAACGTGATATTTGGATCACAAAACCCGTATTTAAACTGCTGAAATATTGTAGAAGAAATGAAGGTTTATTATATAAATATACCGTATGCAGTCTTTAAAGGAAAACACCACCGTTTTTCAATATTTTCCTGTGTTCTTACCTTAACTTAGACAAATGAATGCATTCCTCTCTTTTTTCAATGCATGCACTTTTGTACAGTGCGTTGTGAATGTGTTAGCATTTAGCCTAGCCCCCATTCATTCCTTAGGATCCAAACAGTATGGAGGACCACAAGAGTCATGCAAAATGCAATAAAGAACCCCAACATTCAATAACTACCTGGACAATAAAAATAGCAATCAATAGATCTATTCAAAAATGCATCAATCAATCTATAAATAAATAGACAAAGTTAAAAAAACAATCATTATGTAACATTTTATTAGGCAATAAAAAGTGAGATTATAAAAATAGCGTAGAAATTAAATATTAATCCATTAATAAATAGTTCGAAGTAATTTACAAAAACAACATAAAACATGCAATAAGTTCATCATTTTAAAGTGCATTTATAAATTCTTAATCAAATAATGGAATTTTAAAATGTATTTTAAAAGCAATTTATAAAGAGAAACAAACAACTGGATTTATAAATTGAAGTACAAATACAGGTTTAAATTAGGCATTTAAAAGGGCATTTTCGTTTAACATTACTGTTTTCATTTTCCCGATGGCTCTCCCCATTCCCCTCGCCACTAGATTTGCTTTTCGTTCTAGCCTCTTTAGCTTTTCCGTGACTCCTTGGGTCCTTGCAAACGGTCAAATGAGAAATGCAAATTAGCTATGGCCAGGTGGATGTAACAAGCTCGCTGATTGGCTCTGATTGTACGTCATGCGCAGATTTATAGATCTCGGATGAGGACCCAAAGAGTCACGGAAAAGCTAAATAGTGAGGCTAAAACGAAAGCAAATCGAATAGCGAAAAGAATAAAAAGAACCATCGGGAAAATGAAAACAGAAATGTTAAACAGAAATGCTCTTTTTATAAATCCAGTTATTGATTTCTCTTTTTAAACCGCTTTTTGAAATACATTTTGAAATTCCATTATTTAATTAAGAATTTGTAAATGCAATTTAAAATGATGAACTTATTGAGTGTTTTATGTTGTTTTTGTAAATTGTTATATTACTTTGAACTATTTATTAATGGATTAATATTTCATTTCTACGCTATTTTTATAATATCACTTTTTATTGCCTAATAAAATGTTACATAATGATTTTTTTTAACTTTGTCTATTTATTTATAGAATAATTAATGAATTTTTAAACAAATCTATTAATTGCTATTTTTACTGTCCAGGTAGTTATTGAATATTAAAGTTCTTTATTACATTTTGCATGACTCTTGTGGTCCTCCATTACATGAGTAAGTATGGTGGCACAAATAAAACTTTTGTTTGGAGCCATAGGAATGAATGGGGCCAGGCTAAATGCAACACATTCACAAGGCGGTGCACACAGATTAAATAAAAAAAAATGATCACCCAGCTCAAACTCTTTATTGTGTTCATGCAGGAGCCATCTGCAGATTGCTTCATGGTCTTAAACCAGATTTGTGGTTTTGACTGTAGCTGTTTTAATCAGATTTGTGTTTATGACTCTAGCTGTGTTTTATCAGATGTGTGGTTTTGACTGTAGTTCTGTTTATCAGATATGTGGCTTTGGCTTTGATCAACATTATGACATTGTGCACATGGTTTTGTTGCTGTGGTTATTTGGGTGGCACTAAAAGCTGAGCTGTCCATTGTCCTGAAACCAGTTCTCTCGCACATTTGTTTTAAAACCGTGTATAATAGATAGGAAAAATAGAAAGTTTGTCAAATGCTTTTTATCCAGTGCATTCATTTTAATCTGTTCATTCTGTTGCCGTGACCTTGTTGCTTTCACTATGCTCCAGTTATGCCACATCTGTTACATAGGTGCAAAAAAGTACCGCATACTGCACACGCAGTTGGTGTGAAAGGGGTGTCAGTCGACCGCAGATGCAACTCACTTTTTCCAGGATGTTTTTTTGCTTGTTTGTTTTAACAACCACATTTTTCACAGTAGCATCTAGGTCTCTATATGTTGCTCAAATGCATGCAAACCCAATTCAACCACAAACTCTTTTTTGCTTTCGCACACATATCTTTGTTTTGCCCTTGATGTGTTGCTTGTTTGAGTGGAAACCTTTGTGGTTTCCCCTTTTACCTTAAAGATTTTTTTTCATTGTAACCAAACATGTATGTGTCAGCACCACGCAGACAGTGCAGACACACAAGCCAATAGCATTTACATGCATTCATTTGGCAGACACTTGCAAAGCGATTTACAGTAAATTACTTGTTTCTTGGAATTAAGACCCCTGACGTTAGCAAGGCTCTACCAATTTAGCTACATTATAAATGACATTTACTAAACACTATATGACACTAACAATGTCAAGGTGATGAATACAATTTCCTGGGAATGTATAAAATAAAAAAATCTGAATTTACTATTTTTGTCACATTTGATATAAACATTTGCCAAATGCATAAGTGTCTCTTTTCCATATGCATTTTTTGGTACAAATATGTACCTCTGAATATGAACTCAATTCAAATACTTTTGAAAGGGTACCACCCTGAGTGAAAACTAGGATCATTTCCTGATTTTTTTTTGACAGTGCACATATTTTAACAGGTAGTGCAGACATTATGTGACGATTGTACATTATTATCGCATTAAATCACAAAGATATTCAGAAGGATATTCTTTATTTGATTCTGAGCTGAGAATAAGTGCTAAAGTCAGAATTTGACAATCGCTTATCCCTCAGCTGTTTTTGTTGTAGGGAAGTCCTGTTCAATGAGGCGTAATACACTTCACGCTCTCCCTGAAAAATAATATTAGAATTTAATAAATGCAGATCTTCATAAAAGATGATCAATCAACCATTAATTTAGATTTAAAAAATACATTTTTGTTTTAATTATATAAAAATGTTTTGTCAAGTATAGGGGAGAGCGAGGCACAAAGTATTGCTTTTTGACTTTGGCTCTATCATAAAAAATATTAATAATTTTTACAATACAATACAATCAACACACACATCTCTGCTACAAATTAATTGTAACAGAGGATTTGTTTTAACACCTGCTAGAAAATTTAGTTTAAATACAAATCTATAAAATTCTGTCTATACACTAAAGGTGATATTGTTTGTATATCTGCCTATAATAGAAAAACATCCACACATTCATCCATCCATGATACTAACCATCCCTGTATTATGCATTAATGTCAGTTCAATCATAACAAATCAAGACAATCATAATTGTGAGTTATTTTCCCTGATATTGCATTAACAGTTATCATTTTGATGAATAGTATTTACATTGTTTTAAATTCATTATCATTGTATTCCTGAGGCTTAATTGTAACACTGCGTGACAATAACCCCGCTGTGTAAATTATGTTTTCAGTCCCAGCTATCAGTTAATATGAGTTGCTGACATGTTTCAAAATAGTGTCATGTTTTAGGTAACAAGACAGTGATTAAAATAATATAAGGGTTGATTTGGTGACTTACACACCCAATTAAAAAAAGAAAAAAAAACTAAGATGAAATTTACTTTCATGCCTCCAAAACACTCTTTGTTCAAAATCTTAACAAACACACGTCAAACTTTTCACAGATTCACAGGAGATCATCTTCTGACAGTAAGAGAAAAATACCAAAAGCACAGATTGCTTGGTGCTGTATAAATACGTAGCTGTGTTACAATTAACCTCATGTTAGTTTGTGCCCCGCTCACCTTTAAACTAAAATATGTTCTTTAATACTCATATTTAGTTTGTGACCCTCTCTGTGAAAACCCAGCTAAAGTCATTTTACTATGTTCTACACAAAATCATCCTACATAACGTAAAGAACAGAAAGTAAAAATTTCAAAAATTACAATCTGAAATCAATGCTCCTGATCTTATAATTAGATTGATGAGACTTTAGCCTGGATTTCACACAAAGGGTCACATTTGTCAAAATTAATATTTAAATTAAACTTTTAACATTGGCCAATACAAGTAATAAGGTTTAGATCAAGTAGAAATAGACCATTAAGGAAGCAATTGCTTGCATTACATTAACACATTTTACAGTGTATGTTGATTAATGTATATAATAATGTACATATAATGCATTACCTCATCATGTCTGGACTTATTTAGCATTCTAGTTCCAGAATCTAGAAAGAGTAAAGAAAAGTTATGAAAAAGCCTGGCCAGATTTCACCTTTCAACTATTTCAGTTCAAAGGTTTCATTACAATAACTCTAAAATCTTTAGACTGTTCATAAACAACATTTGTGGTGGCAAAACACAAAAAGAGTCTACCTGTTTTTTTCTTTCGACGATAAAGGCAGCATAGACAGATGAGAACACACACAGGACACACAATGACCAGCGGCATCCATAAAGGCATTATTTTGAGGTGGTCATATGGTGGAGTGGGACTGGGAGTCTCAGTAAAAGTAGATAGTGTGTCTAAATAAAAAAAAATACATAATTATCACCTGGACCACTTTGAATGGACATATACTTTGCTGTTTTATAAATTACATCATTTAAATGCAGCAGTAGTGCACATTTTCTACATGCCACAGAATGTATATACATAAAATAAATAGGAAAAAAATATGAAATATTCTGCATGCGTGTTTGAACAGATTAATGATAAAGTTTGCCTGTGCTACATTTTTTTATAAAAATTCTTTGTTATATTAAACTAGTGCAATAATGTTGTAAACATTTTTGTAGTAAGGCTTAACTCAATTTCATGTGCGCACATGTGTACTATAATTGCTATAATTATTTTAAATTCAAATAAATATTAGAAGAAAACAGATTCATTGTGAGTTTCAAGGTTTATAATTTGTTTGAAGTATAGTGTCATTATTTAGTCATGATTTTTTTAATGGTTGCAGAAATTTTGATTTTTCTAATACATATTTGTGCAACTTTGCGCTTAAAATGTTAGGTCTGATGTCAATATTTGTAATTGCATGTTATATGTGTGAAGTGTGAAGACCTACAGTTTCTCCAGAACATGAGCAGGTGTTTTCTCACCCAAAACGTTTAGATGAGTTGTTCTGTTTCCATACTGATACTCGAGCATGCCATGTACAGATGCAATTTTTCTTTCTGCTTTTGCACAGTAATAGATCCCTTCATCATCCACACTGATGTTCTTAATATGTAGATCATAAGAGTTACTGGAGATATTTGGCACAAAATTAAAACGAGGAAAGTTCTCGTTGAACAACTCTTCAGCACTTAATAGTAGATATGATTGATTTCCATACGAGCTGTTTCTAATCCAAAAGATGTGTGAACCAAGTGGTATGACACAATCACAATAAAGAGTGACATTGTCTCCTGGTTTAACAGTGATCTTTACTTCTATCCCAAAGACTCTCGGATGTGCACAGAACAAAACATCTGCAAAAAATATACAAGTTAAAACAAATTAACAACATGTAGCATAATATGCAAATGACCATAATAATTCAAACACAAATGAACTTACACACAAGTGTGATGCTGATGGTAAATCTTTTCCGCTCCATCTCAATTGTAAGCGACTCTGATCAGACTGAGGGTCTTTAGAACGGATGCCAGATCTGTCCTGATTGGTTCACTGTGGTGGGAGGCCTTTATGCATAAAGACCCACTTTAAAGTTGATTTCTTTAACCTGCTGGTTTTATTGTTTTGGTTATGTTTATATGTGGTGATGTTGTGAACATATTAATTACTGAGTTATCAAAATCATTGTGTTTGTAATTTCAGTGCTAGGAATTTTTGTAAAAAGTCAACTTTTTCATATTTGTATACAGTGAAAGTGAGAGAGAGAGAAAAAAGGGAGAAAGTGAGAAATACGTAAGCTGTTGAGAGGTAACAAAATTCAAGCAGCCCATAACAGGAAACCCACAGTGACATCCTGTTTGTTCAGATACTTCCAGTCCAAAGTTTATTGATACACAACGTAAAAATCAGATTGTGTCTTATCACATGATGTCATGTTATCTGTTTTATGCATGGCTTTTATGATTTTTTCCAAAACTGATATTATTAACCCATGATCATTTTAACCCTAGTATAACAATCCTATCTGGTTCTGCACCGAACACATTTTGCAGATCATATTCTAATCTCATTTCAATCTCTTGAATCAAGGGTAAAATCTGAATCACTTATTAATTGTAATAATGAAACCGCTAATAAAATACCACACATCCTCTCTTTAATGGTTTGAATGGCAGACATTCTGTAAAATTAGATGTGAACGATATTGTAATTTTTCTGATTTATCATATTTATTAAAAAACACTGAAAATACTTTCCCCACCTGAACACCTATTTATATAGCTAAAATCTAAATGCAAAACAGCATATTTACAAAAAGTCAGACACAATGATCACTGGAAACAATTGTGGTTTGAGGTTTCTACACAAAAAAAAACAAGAGCAAAAGACTTTACACAAAACATGTGAACAGCAAAAAATATTTAAAGCATACAGGTAAATCCTATTTTATATAGCATCTAAATATAAAAAAAATCAGGAAGAATTGGAGAAAATTCTGAATTAGATTTTAGGCTATCAATATAAAACACATAGTAGCTTTATTTAGGCAAGGAACCACCCACTCAGAAAAAAAACTATGGCCTGAAAATGGGGACAATGACCTAAATTTAAAAAGAAACCACAGTTGGGTTTTCATATACACTCTCACGGGACAGTACCTCTTAAGAAGGTCATAATATGTACTATATGTGCCCTTAAAGTACCAATGCGTAGACTCTTAAAAAGTGCTGGGTTATTTTCAACAGCGCTGGTCAAAAAGGGACGAACCGAGCCCGTTGGGTTGTTTTAATATTGTTGGGTCAAATATAAACATTATCTGGGTTAACATTGCTCGAACCATTTTGGCCCAACGCTGAAAATAGCCTAGAAATTTTTAGAGTGCATCTCTGAGGTACCCAAATGTACCCTTTAAGTAAAAATGTGTAGGCTACTTTTTGAAAGGGTACCACCACAGTGACAGCTTTTGTACCTTTTGAGACTGTACGGTTGAGTGAATTAAATCAGTGATGCTGAAGTATGTTGTGTAACACTGAAATAACAGCACAACGACAGCATAACATCCTCATCATAGTTATAAAAGAAATTTATCATAAATATGGGTAAATATTGTGGTGAAAATGTTTACCCGGAAGAAGTAAATAAGAACAGGATAAGTACAGAATATTTCATCTACTAAAGAAAAAGCATATTATTGGCCTAACTTTTTTTGCATTGGATTAGAATTAGAAATTAGGATTTAATTTAATTTAGGTTTAAGAGATCCTGCTCAAGGGCAAATACTTACCCTAAATTCTTGACACTTCAGCTTATACTTTATACTGTTTTTAATACTACATACACATTTCCTGTATTTTCTGGTTAATAAGAGAAACTGAGAAATAATTATATATGATCACTATAACATTGCAAAAACGGCAAATCTAATGGTAGCATGGTGGCCTTTTCCACAGTAAATACACACACACACACACACACACACACACACACATATATAGTGTATTCATTTGACGATACCAATAAAATATACTTAAGACAACTTTTCTGAAAGGTTTTGAAAATCTTGAAAATTAATGGTATCAAAAAATGACTTGTTTAAAAAAAGTGTGGAAAAAAGGTAAACTACATTATTAAGTATGTATCAGTTTTTAAAATGTCAAACAAATGTATATACTAATACTTATGTACAAGCTAGAAATTAAGCTCTGTTTTTGCACAGGTCTACTAAAGAGTTAATAGTGCCACATAGTGATCAACAGTAAAAATTACAAATTTGACCTCTTTGCAAAAGGAAAAACCACCGACATTCAAAAATGCATGATAATAATGGATGTTTTCATCCACTAACAACATGAAAGGGTAGTAAATTTGAACAATGCACAAGGGTTAATGTCATGGTTTTAACTCCCTATGAACACTATAAAAATAATGAATACATTTATACTAGCACTAATCCTTCTTAGAAAAAAAATGTCTGTCAAATGCTTAAATACACTCCACACTTTCTGTCATATTCATGAAAACTCAATATGTGCAATAATAATTCTGTCATGCAAATATAATGTTTGCAACATAACGTGTAATAATTTTGCCCATTGGCACTGTTATAGTGCTTGTGTTCCAACCTACTCTTTATTCATGAGTGCGTCACATTTTCTATTGATAATTATGTCAATTTCAGTTAACTGTATCTTTACAGTATAAAAATTGCATTGTATTTTTTATGATTAGTTTTTAGTCTATTGTATTGTTTATTGTATATTTGTTAGTTTGCAGCAAATGTATGTACATAGCATGGATGTCTATAGCAGTGGTCTGCAACATGGTGTCCGGGGGCAGGTTGCCTGCACAGAGTCTGTGAGTTGCCCGCCAAAGCACATTCTATTAATAGTTTAAATTGTGATATTTATTTATTGCATTTTTATTGCTTGGCTTCTTTTATATATGTTAACATTTTAAACAATGATAAAACATATCAAGTAAAATAGAATAAAATCTACAAAAACCATAAAAGGTTTGAGTAGACTATATCAAAAAGTAGCCCTCCAGATTGTTTCCATTGTGCTCACAATAAGGTTGGAGACCCCTGATCTTTAGCATGCACTTTTATATTATTGTCGATTGTATTGTTGGTCTATTGTGATTGTAAGCATGTCTGTAAGCATGCTAAGCTCTGACTGTTAGAATGCCCCACCAATCTATCTATAAACCCATAAATCAAATTCCAAACTGGATCAAATGGATCTTTATTAAACAAATATGATTTCATTGAAAATAAATTAAAACAGAAATGCCAATGTGTTTTGCTTATTTTTAGATGCAAGCAATGCTGCCTCCGCTATACAGTCACAATGTAGAAACATCACCAGATGGATTATTTGGTAATTATTTGTCTTTATTATGTCTATTTAGAATTAAACTTTATTTTGTTGTGCAAACAAGCAAATCTAGTAAATAGAAATAAAATTAAGCATGTTGTGATTGTCTTTAAAATGCTACAACGTTCTAATACTATGAAACATTGTGAAAACAACCACATTCACGCATATCATCAACAAGTATTTAAAATCGAAGCTGAAAAATTCATAACAAACCCACAAATGGGGAACCGTTAGCTCATTTAGTCAGATTTTCCAGACAGAAACCATTATGCAATAAATTATCTGCAAGTCCTACCTTGA